>NC_079297.1:24691597-24991597 GCF_023638135.1 Falco biarmicus
TCACTGAATACAAAATAAGAATGCCAATATTATATGGTCTGTACAAAGGGGGAAACAGGATTCCAGGGGATCATGCAATTTCATGCTGGGGGGGGCTGAAGAATTAGACCTTCATGCTCTGACAGGTAGGATCCATTGCAAGAATGCACACATAAAAACTGACGAAACTCAGCACAGCTGCACTGCCTAACTCTGAATGTGTAAAAGCCATAAAAAATATAATTAAAAATGTATTGCTTAATATCCCAAGAAGCTTTTCCAATACAGTATCATTTGATTGACTGATATAGCAAAAAAGCACACAGACAGCCTGAGGAGACCAGGCTGGCAATGGCATATGCATAATTACACCATCCATTTCTTCCAGTTATTTTTCCTCTGTGTTTATTGCAGTTGTTTCTCATTGGTAAATGAATGGCAATATATTCCATCATTTTAAATTAAATTTGGTGAATATTAGTACCCATGAATCTCAAAGAAAAATTGCAGCACCTGGAGCTACAGAGTAAGAAAAATAATGTTAATGGTCTTAAATTACCCTGTAAAAAAACCCCACATGTGTCAGTCCCTGACAATGGCTCCTGTGGAAACTGTCATAAAGAGAATGGAAGAATGAAGAGGTTCCTTTGGGCCAGGTTATAAGGTTTAACATTGCAAGAAAGTCCTTCCCTTGCTCCTAGCCTGTGGCTAGCAACCAGGGGTTCCTGCTGTAGTAATTTCCACAACATGCAACTCAAATCTCAGGCCGCAGCAATTTAAAGGTATTTCCATTAAAATTTTCACCACATCCAAAAAGAACAGTGCATCACCTCACCTCTTTTTCCCACCAAGTCATCTTATATAAATAGTCCTTAGTATAGAGCTTTACATTTACCTGGAATGACCCCCAAGTAAAAGGACTTTCTGAAAAGAAGACTAGTTAGCATTTGCAGAAATACCCTATCTTATTTATAATAACAGTTCAGAAACAACAAACAACTAGAGGCAATAGAAAATGGTTGGGTTTATATTAATGTTACTTACACAAAGTATACAATGATATATTTAATTAGAGTTCAAGTACTGTAGAAATTTAAGATACCCTGAGTTTCATTATCTTTCCACACCCCAATATGTCATTATTTTGGTAAACATTATAATTTTGTTGGATGTTTATAAAGTCACTTTTGTTTCTCTAGAGCACAAAGAACTGTTGTAGTATCCTTAAGTGGAACTTTATGTCCAGTGCTGTCATATAAAATTAATAAAGACACATTTATTTACTGACAGGAAAAAAAAGTGTTTATAAAAAACTTATAGGTTACATGCAGTTAATAAATACAATAATTTTGAATATCACTTCATTTATTTCATTAGTGCAGGTAGTTTTGAGCTGTGACAAAAACCTTCAATCTTCAGGATAGACACAGCAGTTTCTGTTAACTGCCATTCTTGTTTCTCTTGCTTCTGCCAACTAAATGATTCTCTTGGAGAGTGTACCATTCACTTGGAATGCTGCAGCATTTGTCTATTAAATTTGCACCTTTCTGTCCATTTTTCACCATTTTTTCACCATTTTCTCTGATTTTGGAAACTGATTTTTCTGCTAGTAAACTTCAGATTATTTCATCTAAAACAGTAGACTCATAAAGCAGGTGGACAGCACAAAAGCATAAGATCCTTAGCCAACATTAAAAGGCTTCTTTCTCTCTGCCAGCGACAAAATTAAATACACTTTAACAGGAACCAAAGCAGATGCTTTGCCTAACAAGATCTATTTGAAAAGTAAATTTTCCACTGTGTCCTCCATTATTTCCTATATATTTTTTTCTCTCTCTCTTTTTTTTTTTTTTTTTTTTTTTCTCTCCTTAGAGGTAAGCAGAAAGATTCTCATTAAAAATTTTTAAAACCTTAAGTTTTATGCATTCATATATCTTTTCAGACCAACTATTTGGAATCCAGTAGCCCACAATGCATAAATCCTTCCTTTTCCAAATAAACTGAATTCATTATTTATACTTTCAAGCCACAGTCATTAATTCTCAGGGTGAATGTAGCATGGTTTAGGGCAACAAATGTTTGTTGTCAGCATATGTTTTGCGCATTTTTTCCCCCTAAAATGAAGCAGACCTACATTTGTGTAATTTCTCATCTGCTCTGGGGTAGCTTCAGCACTACCATCTGCAGGAAAGCAAGCTGCTTTATCAACAAACATTGAGCTATATTTTCTTGGGAGTGGGGGAAGGAGGGAGGGAAAAAAGGAAAAAAAATCAATGAAGGGTTTTATGAATAGGCTGTCTGAATTAACAATTATGCAAGCATCTCCTTTTTCCTGGATAAACACACAAAAAAGAATGCTTGTTTACAATTATAAGTAATGTTCTGGTTCTCTCTCCTACCAACAATTTGATTCTGAAATATAAGAAACAATTGTGTCCATTTATTTTCACATTTAATAATGCTTGTTTATTCTACAATATGTGCTCTAGGTTGTACACATCATATAGAAAAAATAATTTAATAGAGGAACTAACTCCTAAAAGCTTAACTGTTTTTTCAGATGGTCTTGATTTTTTTTGTGTAACTTTTAAGGAAAGATAATGACTTTTTTTTTATAAAAATAAGGATTTTAGGAAAAAGTGGTGTTTTTTTTTTTCTTTTTAATTCTATGTATCTGAACAAATTAATCAATTAAATTTGCACTAAGAAAAAAACTTCAGCATACTGTGTCCAAAATTTCCCCCAAAACATTTACCAAACAAATTGGTACATACTTTCATTTAAAGTTGATAATGAAAATTTCAACCCTGGAGAAGGAAATTGAGAAACTTCTTACGAAGAGAAAGGCTTTTTTGGAAAAGAGGTCAAGTTCAAACTACAATTGAATGAAGGGTTACTCTCAATAGGCTTGGCACAGTGGGGAAATATCAATTCAGTCATTCCCTTAATTTGAGCAAATTTTACTGCTTTATAATAATGATGCAAAACATTAGATCTGAGATTCAAGTGACAACCCCACGGATAGTAACAGGAATTTTCATAGAATCATAGAATAGCTTGGGTTAGAAGGAATCTTCAGAGATCTTCTAGACCACCCCCACCCCCTCACTATGGTCAGGAACGACTTTCATTATTATCAGGTTGCTCAAAGCCCCATCCAGCCTGACTTTGAACACTTCCAATGATGAGACAACCACAATTTTTCAGGGCAATTTGTTCTAGTTTCTTGATATCCTCATTGTAAAAAATTCCTTCTTTATATCCAGTTTAAATATACCCTCAGTTTTAAACCATTGCCCTTTGTGCTGTCACCACACTTAAAATTAGCTATACATATATACAGTCTTAGAACCAAATTTTGTTATTAATAACAAATACTTATTTCTCTCATTGTATTTTGTGGGAGCACAAGAAAAAAACTACAGGTAATGAAAATCATATTGCTCCATGGGAAATGCTTGAAACAGCAGGAAGAATGACAAATGCAACAGCAATTACATAAGAAATCTCTGAAGAAAAAAAATGTTATATGCCTGTAAAAAACCAAGAAATTTCAATTCAATTAATAACTGAAGATTTGAATGATTTATTTATGTAGCTTCAACAATATTTTTTGTGTATTTTTTTTATTTGATTAATCAAAAATCCCTTTCTATCTCTTTAAATAGAGAAAAAGCTAGAAACACTTGTTGCTCTCAAATAAGACAAAGCAGAATCTTGCCTTCAAATTTTTCACTATGTTAATGGCCAGACCCTGAAAACCGGTACCTAAGCACACACAAAACAACTTAATTGCAAGGACTAAACTTAATCTGCAAAACCTGAAAATGAAATCCTGGCTGCCCCAAAATCAATAGCAAACACCCCACTGGCTACCTTACATCAGTGTGTTTGTGTGCTAACAAGAATATTAGGCTGGTAAGCACCCCACTTGTCTATCCTACTTCATGGAACTTTTGCATTAATTAAATACCCAGACATACAACTTCTGTTGGATAAATTATAATGCTGATAACGAAATCAGGCAAAGTATAATGTCTACCACTGGGGGAACACCATGAGGGGAATGGTACCAGGAGAAAAAAAATTAAAAATTATCAAACACTCAGGAAGGAACCACCTGAGTGTGGAGGAAGGTTGGAAAATTTGGAAGATCTGCTTGGCTAAGCATGGAACTTCTCAATAAAACACTAGAACACAATAACAGATGGGTGGACACAAAGGCAGGCAACAAAGGTGGGAGTATAAAAGCCATGTTTGGATACTTAAGAAAAAAAAAAATAATCAAGGAGGCCACAGCCCAGCTGGAGCTAAAACTAGCATTGGACACTAAGAGTCACAAAGGGACTCTACAGGTGTGCCAGTTACAAAAGGAAGTTGGGGAAAGTGAAGGTGTGTTTCTGAATGGAGGAGACAATCTGGTGACAAATCACACAGGAAAAGGGGAATTAGTTTATAACTTTTTTTGCTTTGATCTTCAAAGGAAAGTTGAACCTCCACCTCCAGATGACTTAGCACATTTTGGAAAGGAGAAAGGCAACAGTGAATGAGCAACAGGTTAGAGATTACATGAAAAAGATTTTTGTATTCAAATCCACAAGGGTGGATGGGATTCATATGAGGGTATTGAAAAGTTTGGCTGAACTGCAAAATCACTCTTAATTTACCAAAGGTCACATTCCCATCAGTCTTGTCCTCAGAAAGCAGAAATCTACTCTAAGTGAAAAGACATGGATAGAAATGAACCTGAGGCAAAGATTCCCAATCTGTCTTTCAGAAATTATCACAAAAGATGGGTTCAGAAAAAAGATGAGATGTATCCCTTCTTAAAAAAATACAGTAAGACAGCCTGGAAATAGATAGCTGGTATGAAAGTAGCAGCGGAAATAGTGATGTGTAGATCAGACCAGATGCAGCAGATGACTCATTTCTTTGGCCTTCTATGGTGTCTAGCATTCATTCTCCAACACCCACATGCTAAAAATGTCGAATTTAGTCTGCCCTCCAGCCAGGAACAGATAAGATTTAGGACATTTTCCACTGATTTCTGTGGCTTTAAGGCAGAGAAATGTTACTTTAATTTTGAATATGAGGGGCAATAAAGAACCTTACTGGAAGAAATAGTTATTAAATCAGTACTGAAGGCTAGTAACTCAGCGACAGTGTCACTTTCCATCCAGTAAATCTCGACACTATGTACAGTTCGTTCACTCATCACACTGAGCCTTTTTCTTACTATTTTTAATAAAACATATGATACACACATCTAAAGACCAGTTTAACACTATTTTCACCCATCTTTAAAAATGATATTTTGATTTTAAACAGGTAAGACTTTCTAGAAGCTTTCTGCCAGTGAGGCAATCTGTGAGCAGTCATGCTCACTTGAATATGTGTTAGTGTGTAGTACACAACATATTAAGCTTCTGCAAAATAAACACTTGCAAATTGTACACTGGATGTTTTTTAAGCATTTGTTCTTCAGAACACACCGTAATGCTAAATGTAGCAGTGTGAACATATGAGCTAGCGTTGACACAGCCAGATTCAGCTGCCTTTAGGGAATATTGCATCTGGATCCTTTATGAAGTGCAGCAATTGACCAAGAGCAGTAAGCTTACTAGCCTAAAAATAGAACACCTTCTGTCTTGTTTCAGGAGCTACCATTATGCTGTAACACACTTCAGTAATGTCTGCATAGCACTGACAACAACACACTGACCTCCCCCCTCAAGACGGGTAAAGAATAAGAGCTGCAGCAGATTGTCTTATAGACCAGAGAGAGGTGAGCATAACACACTAGCTCACATCTGCTCCTTTTTCTGTGGAAAAAATAAATGTGTCTGTCTGAGTTTCTAGACTAAGTGGTAAGTCAAAGAAAAGGACTTAGTGACACCAAGAGAATTGAAAATTTGAGCATCATCCAGGCAAGAATCCAGGGGAATTACTAATCAAGTATTGTTTACATTCAGCAAATTGTTTGCATTCTGACTGCAGATGAGGCACCATTTCTTGAGGATAAAAGAGGTGGCACATTGTATCAATATCATGACTGCCACTATTGCAATAATGCCCAGTGACATTTGCCTAGCTTGGTAATCCTCATGGTCAGTCTATAGAATCAGGTTTCCTATAAAGACAAACACATCTAGAAAGTGTTCAGATTAGGTAGGATTGTTTCCTTGCTCTTTGGAAGCATCCAGTTCTCTTCATTAATTACAAACGGAATAGAGCAACAAACTGAGATTAGATCTGTATCTTTAAGACAGAAAAAAAATTAGCTGTAACTTCAAGACAGAAAAAAAATTAGCTGTATTGAGGTATTTTCATCTACCCCAAATGATAGTCTTTATCCCAAGATAAGGAATAAACCAAAATTCTGAGGGTTTCAAAGAAGGGAAGGGATAGGGTCAAGCACAGAAACAATCAAGATGTCTAGTTACGTGAAATATTATAACCATGATGGATTGTTTTAAGACAGCACACATGAAATGAGATCAAATGCTCCTAACTCCATTCTACTCCACAGAAACATCCAATGAATTTTAAAGATTTTTTACTAAAAAAGGAGGGCAAGGTTTACCCCTAAAATCATCCTGATGCTCCTCTCATAAAGAACACTGAATATGTATCATTTAGGTGCTGGTTCCAGTGATGCCAGTGATTTGTAAGCTCTAAGATATTTCTTAAGCTTAAAACCAGAGACCAGCAAATTTTTAAGTACTTACCCTTAAAGGGATCCATACACCTCAGAAAACAGGGAACCAGAGGGATCTTTTTACAGAAATGATCAGCACTGAAGAGACTGTTGGTTCCCTTATGCTGTATCAGCTGCAACTGCAGAGTAAAGCATCTAACTACACACTAAGACCTCAAAAATATTATGTCTTTGGATTCAGTAAAGAACTGCTCAGACTACTCAAAAACAATTCACATATCGAAGGCTACATATTGGCCCAGGAATTATAACCGGACAAAATAATAAAAAAAAAAATTAAATCACTACATATTGTTATGTTTTTAGGAATGCAAAATTTGAACAACAAAAGTCTTACGAACTTATTCTATTCTGAGAACAGGTTCAATCTGTAAAGACAAAAAAGAATAAGAAACAAACCAAGAGACTCTATCACACCATAAACTATGCTTGCACTCCATTCCAGGGGGAAAGCTGTGATAGTTTTTTTGTTCAATTAGCAGAAAGCCCTCAAAATGCAGAAAAGCTTTTTAACTCATTAGTGAAGAAGTTTCTGTCTCTTTGTAACCCATAGTTCTGATAAAAATCACTCAACTGTGCACCTAATCAAGGAGAGGGAATATTATGGCAAATTACTTATGCTGAAAACTATAGAACTTCTTATCTAAGGATGTCAGTGTTTTAGGAAAGGGAAAAATATTGTCTTTTTTTCATTCTGCAATGAAACTAATTAAAGAATGGCTGTCTGTGAAATGGAATGGGAATGTGGCTAGAAGGTACAGTTTCATTTCAAAGAACACAACTTTATATACATATATATGCATAGTTCTGCTACTAATCATTACATTTCAGTATATACAAACAAATACCACATAATTCAGTGAACTCTCGCAGTTATTACATGCCATGAACAGCATGGATGTCCTCACTGATAGCAAATGTAACCCAGAGGTTACATGCACACATTTTTTCCAGCATTGATTACTTAGTATTTTCTGTATAAATCATTTCACCATTTCCTACAGTCACATCCCTGCTAAGGAAAAAAGTTTTGAGCTCACAGTGCAGTTGACATTTTTTTTTGAGAAGATGGCCTGGAACCTATTTCCCTGATTATATATCGTCTTGCAGATCATATCAAAAAGTTAATAAAATGGAGGACAAGACCTGAGATTTGCTGTTTCACGTATAAGATGACGGAATTAATGGAGCACCCCGCAGTACTCTGAGGCAAGCAGACATTAGGAACCCAGATGTCAACAGACATTTAGTAATTATGGGCAAAGAAAATCCAACCAATATCATGTAACAGGTTAAAAAACACCTTTTAGCAGAGTTTAGAAAAAGGTTAAGTAGAAGTAGTACAAAGAAAACTAAAGGCAAAGTTTTTCTCCCCAGCAATCCTTATGTAAGTCTCCAAAACCTGTCATACATCTGTTACCACAAACAGCTAAAGAATGATCTTGGGATTCATCTTCTACTTATTCTTACATGTTTAAAAGGACTTCAGAGACACATTCAAGAGAGAATGATCAATATTTATCCAAGAAATACACTTAGAATTAAATAGTTATGGCTGTAAATGTGCTCCAGAAGACATACTCACAAACTATCTTCAATGCCACTGAAATGACAGTCTGGTTGTACCCCCAGGATATAAATCCTCACCTCATGTCCTTTACTGCCAGCTAACCCTGTCACTATGGGAGAACACAGTGATACTGGTGGATTATGCTATAAAAGAAGAAAGTTAAAGGGTAATTGGAGTCAAAATTGAAATGAAGGGCAAGGAGTTAAAGATGAAATAGTAAATCATAACTGTAGCAGTAAAATACATATTGTATTTTCATTACAAGAGTCCCTTCACAACCAACTGCTTATATTATTATCTTAGCTTTATTGGTCAGTCCTTGAACTGACTTGTAACTATCCACAATAACAGAACACATAGAGAAGGTTATTTAGGAAAAGTAGAACTCATATTTGTATTAAGTGGTCCTATTATTCCAGTATTTTGAGAGTATTGAATTGACAGCAGCTGGTCCACATTCTAGATCATAAGCTTTGGGTTTTGATCTCTATCTTACACACTTCAAACATATTATTTTTATTTATTTGCACTTTGGGCAATCACAGCAATGTCTGTGGCTCCACTCGGCATTCATAAAAAACTTTGTTCAGCCAATGAAAGGCCCTCTAGGAAAATGCACCTATTACTGTTATACTCTGCAACATGGGGGGGGGGGGGGGGGGGAAGGGAAGTATAACTCTTCATTTTTGCTATTAACCATTGTCTTGTTTGTCAATTGTCACAGTATTTAATCAAAAATGTTGCAATAGATGGAACTATTGCAGCCAGTAGTTCTTTAGGTCCTGGGAGAAGCCTACCACACTGTAATGATGCAACCATATATCTCTTATTTCTGCTGCAGGTTGCTCAAAGCACCCACTTATAGTATTCTCACTGTACTAGATCACTGAAATATCAGTCCTTTCTGTCCTTTTGCTATCATGGTGCCAATACAAATATGTGGCTTCAAGTGTATCATTTGAACTAAAGAATAGGATTGATTCTACCTGACAAGGCATTCAAACCAGATGTTTCTGGACAACTTGAAAGAGTAACGTATCCAGGTTGTGAAAGACGGCTACTGCAGTCTTTCAAAGAAATCTTGTGCGCTCTCTATGATCAATTTGCTGTCTTTTTATAAGTGCTGATCACAAGTTGGCATGGAATTTAATTAATGGGGAATAAATATAATACCTTTTGGTTATGTTAACTCATCTAAGATAAGGAGTGTCAGTGGTATTTCCAAATTCTACTAACACCACCTGAATATGTCCAAAAGGGCTCTACTGAAGCTTAAGTTAGGTTGTTGTTTTCCTACGTATACTTTTACAGTATGCCACACTCCTCCTGCAAACATATAATGGTCCAGGCTGGGGCTTTCAATTAAGTTTAGATCAGTTTGTATACACTGCCAATGAAGGATGTACAGAGCTTGTGTTTGATCCTTTCCCAGGCATTACACTATTATTTCCAGGTTGGAGGCTAAAGTTTATCTTCTTGGATATCATCCTTGACAAAGTCACTCATAATTCCATCCCACAAAGATCCCTAAACCACCAAATATTTAACTAGAAGTTAGTGATGAAAAGGAAGCTTCTTCTGAAATGTCCTGCTTTCTTTTGTAATGAGTAGTTAATTTAGGGAAGTAACATATAACTGCTGGTCCATCTTCAAATCCATAGGTAATTCAACAGCTGCTTACCTGACAGACAGCTTTTTACCTCTATTCAGTAACATTACTTATCTTCTCTTGTAATTCCATGGCATAAAATCCTCTGGATTTAGTGGCAACTGCTTTACTTAGCAAGTCACCTCTTTATGTCAGCCAAATCATGAGTCTGACAAATTTGGTTTGGCTACTTGGTGCATGTTAATTCTGAAGACAAAAATCAAGCTGCAAGGGCCTGCTAGCTCTTTGAAGGCCACAGTAAGAACTCAAAATCATCTTGAGTAAATAAGTGCCCTGAAGAAGCAGGACAAAAGCAAAGTATCACACATGGAATAAACTGATCAACTGCATAAATGTAAGACAAACAACACTACTGAGGCCTGTAGGGTCCTAAGAAAAGAATCTGGTGTTCAAGCAATTAAACTGAATACATACAAACCAAATCAGGCTGTAAATAAAAATAAAATAAAATAAAATAATAATAATTAAAAAAAAGCAAATCATACCATGAAAGGAAAATCAGGATGTCTCTGTATAAGGCTCAGAAAGAAATTTCTTTCTTCTGGTTAACTCTAGAAAGGTATTAGCTAAAATCCTGTATCTGGCTACGGGAAATAACTTGCAAAGGTCATGATCAATAAGAGAAAATTCAATCCAAAGTAGGATAAAAAGTATCAAAAGTGCAGAAATCACATGCTGTGAGTAAAGACTGAAAAGAGTGGAGTGATTTGGTCTAGGGAAAAAAATAAAAAACAAGCACAAGACACAATAGCAATCTAAAAAAGTACAAAAGATTGCTAGAAAGAGAAGGATAATAAACTGTTTTCCAAGTCTAATTAAGGACAGAAAAGAGCAGGGACCTAAACTGCAGCAAGTAAGGTTAGGTTAAACTTATATCTTCTGTGTAAAAGTTTTCACATTAGAAAGATAAAAAAAACCACCATGAATCAATGGTGATGAGGACTTGTAGCATGTCCAGTATTGGAGTGCTTTAAGAAGTTACACAAAAATCTAAAAGACAGACACATGTATGGTTGATGTTGCCCTGGGAGAGCAGGAATCTACACACCAACCTCTTCAGGGCCCTTCCAACCTTACATGTATATAAATGAATCAGTCATTTATATTTTATTATTACTATATCATTAGAAAGGCAGATTAATTTTATCGTGAAACCTTATAAATGATATAATTCAGTAGTTAATTTTTCAGATTATACCTAAGAATCTTCAGAGCACAAGGGCCATTTCAAAGATGACTCACAGCTGCTCTATTTTTTATTCTGCATCTTTTGGGGCAGAAGGTGAGACCATATTGTTGTATTTGTTTTAAGTTGCCTGAAAGACAAGGCATAAATGTAAAATCTTCAAATAAAATAATAAAAATGCCCATCTTCCCAGTCTGAGGTATTATGTCATGCTGCAACATCCTGTGTTATTTCATCCAAGACGAGCACAAGAAAGGGAAAAATAGAAAGTAGAGAAGGAAAATAAAATGTGTAGTCTATATATCCTACCTGACAGTAAAAGAGAACAATTCCCCTATTGCCATCTAAAGAACGCTTGAATTCAGTAACACTCTTTAAAATAAATGTTAAGCTGGTATGACTGATTGCCAACAGATCCTACAGCAGAAAGAGAGTAAAAGCAAGCTGACATCATCTATTCAGAACTATTTTGAGCCTTTTATTTTGAGTATAAAAATTGCCTCTAGACAAAAATTTAGCATGTAGACCTAGAATTATTTATACTTTTTCCTAAAAAAAACCCAAGGGCACTACTCTGTGTCTGTAATGGTAAATCTTCTGCTTGAATGAGTTTTCATAATAATGTGAAATACTGCAGAATGCAATAGTCATGTCAAGGGTGTAGCAAACAGTCATGGGGTGGGAAAAGCCTCAGTGGAAGCTGCCTGTGTTTCATTACCTAAAGAGGCTGTTGTAAAAGTGTATCTAATATCACCCCTACTATTCAGGGACTGCCTCAGAACACAGAGAGAACAGGTAACAATCTCTTTTCAGTCTTGATTTAATATTTTTTTTCATGAAGGATTTGTATATTGAATCATAGGAAATAGAAGTCCACAGTGTTTCATTGATTTGAATGAAACTTATTCTTTGAATTTCACAGGATTATGGCCTTCTGTTGATACACACATTAAATGGGATTAACAATGGGAATACTGTGCAACAAGAGAAGTATCCTCACTGTTTCTAGAAATGATTGGTGAATATTAACAGTTGGGGTTTTTAGTTCAACACAGTGAAGTATTGTGTCAAGAAAAGAATATTCATCAGCAAGATATACTTCTGAAACTCCTGGATCTACAGGAAAACAAACAACGAACAACCAGCAACTCTGACAAAAACAAAATCTTTTATGAACCCCAGCTCTTTGCTCACCAGTTACCCATGAAAACAGATTCGAAATGGGGCATCTCAGCTGGGCATAAAAATTCAAAGTACCAGATGCTAAACATACACAAAATTTGTGTTTAAAAAACAATAAATCCTGAATATTTTTCCAAAGCTGCAAGGCATAGCAGTGTACATATGCTCAGAAATACTTGTCTTTCCTGTTAATTACATTCACAAAATAGCAAGTTATAAATGAAAATAGGATAGTCTTGCTCTAAGTGAAGTGATTGAAAAAAAGTTTGGTGCTGCAGTTTCTTATGCTCTGCAAGGCACTTTCAGACTTTTATTGTCACTTTTATGCTTGGCTTGACATTTAAGAATCAGTTTAAGTATATTCTCCTAATAAAGAAAGAGAATCTTATTTGTTATCTCACAGAGGCTTCGTGAATGTACTAAATAGGACTAACTTGGGATCTGCCTAGCTGGATGGGTGTAGACAGCTATATGTGCATTCTGCCTGTGCTGAGATGTGCCAGAACATTAGCCAGTTCCAGCACGAAAACAACAGAGCCGCATTATCATGGCTCTGAGTCGGAATTAATATATCTACCTCTCAACAGGGCTTAAAGTTGAAAGAAACTTTCTGTTTATTTGATTTCTAAATATGATTTGTATTGGCAAACACGAAGTAGAAAAGCACATTGTAGTAGTTTCATTTCATTAAATGGTGAAAAGATAAAAAAGTCAATTTAACCATAAATCTTTAGAAGATTCAAGCTGGCAGCTACCATAATTTTTGACAATCAAAAAGAAGTAAAAAAAAAAAAGAAAGTAGGCTTCTGCACCAGTTTCTTTATCCAACAAGTATTCTTTCTCCTAACTGTGATTATACAGCATCACTGCTAGTCCAGTGAGACATATAAAGCATCATGATTCCTATGGTTACCTCTTGTAAGCTGTTTCAGACAACATAGATGTAGGGTGAGTTAAATTTGGCTAAGTTTTTACTTCTGCCGGTTGAAGATTGGCTTCTCAAGCTGGAATTTCAATAGAACCAATGGAAGTCAGGCAATCAACTCGGGTTCAGCAAGGTCAAGGGCCTAAATCCATTAGTCTTCTCTTTAAAGTGTACATTGACAAACACTCATGAAGGATAGGCTGATTTTTCAGGAACACTAGCTGTAGTTCTCACTAATTTAAACAGAAGTAACAGAACTTGTAACATATTCTTTTTCTCCATTTGTCATATGACTTGAAAACTTCCTTCAAGCATCATATTGAGGATACTAGTTCTGTGTTAAAAACAATTTCGGAACCATTTCACTCTCATATATGTGTTTGATCCATCTTCCAGAGGGATACACCTACTTCTCAGTTCCTGCAGTGGCTTCAAATGAGATGTATCTGAGCCTCAATTTTCCTCAGCAGTAGAGAAATCAACTCTCATTTCTAGAATGATACAGAAAATGCAGAACAAAAGGAAAAAATAATTTCTTCTAATAAAGAGGTTGAGGTTACTTATTTCAGCAAAAAGAAATCAACTGTTCAACACTGAGCAAAGAGAAAACTGACAAATACACTAAAAAAGACCAAGATCTATCTAGAAAACTATCTAGAAAGTGTTGCAATATACCATCATCTTTGTATTACATGCCTCCAGTTTACTGTTTGGCAGGTGATCAATACAGAATTGACATTAATTCACGCCTAACATGCTAATTACTGGTAGGTTATTTTACTTAATTTTTAAGGCTGTCTTGAATCTTGAACAATATATCTGGAGAATTATTACAGTGTATGCAACCCTGTGTAACAAAGAACAGTAAAAAGTTAGCCCTTGATCCAAAGAACTAAGATTATAAAAAAAATAAACCGGACATGAAAGCACAGGGGACAAAATATCAAATTAGGTAAAATTATATTATATAAAATATTGTAAAGGCAGTATCATCACATCATCTTACGTAATATCATCTTACTTCTTCAATAGGGAGTGTGGAAGTTGTTAACATGGAGGCATTAAAGAAAACAAGGCTAGAGGACATTTAAAGAAATGGAGCGAGGAAAAATGCAGGAAGGAAAAAATATTTTAAAAAAGGAAAAGACAATTGTGGGATGAAATAAAGGAAATCTGAAACAAGACTGGGGCAAATATGACTTTGCTGGACTACTATTAGACTTCAGTTCTACATAAAGAAGAAAAATCATTCAGATATTTCCTTGTGCCTTGTAAACCTGACTGTTGCAGTGAGAATACAGTGGATTGTTAAAAGACAGCAAAAACTCACACACAGCTCATTAATATCTTTTCTTCAAGAAAAGATCAGTGTGCTTGGATGATAGGCCTTCCCTTTATTAGATAATAAGCCACTCAACCTACAAATGAAAAAGGGTTTCCCACACCCTGTAAAAATAAGCAAATAGGTGAAAGATTTAGCTTGAAAATGATATGCTGGAATAAAGGTGAATATAATTGATAGTGTAATCCTCTACAAAAGACTTTACTTTCCACTATGCTGTACTTTGCTTAGACTGTTTTTCCAGCCCTCTGACTCAACTGTCTGCAAACACTCAATTATACCCTGCAGCCATTTCCAGCAAAACAAACAAGGTCAGCCTTCATTGGCAGAAACCTGAAATCATACAAAATGCTTTTGGCATTCGTTACTTACGATCAACTACTTGAGTACAAACAAAAAAATTCAGCCCAGCATGAACAGGAAGAATATGCGGATCATTATCCTGTCCAAACCAGACAGCAGATGTAGAATTATTAAAAAGTAAAGGGTTAATTGTAATAGAGACTTTGTCTCCACAGAATGTAACACACAGAGGGTATTTCCTAAAAGGTTAGGTTGTTGAGATAGGAGTGGACTATAATGAATCAGATATATTTCATTACCCTCATGCTATAAACAGTACATTGCCTTAATTGTATGCATGAAAGATGTAGCTAGATATGACCTTCCCTTTTCATATACAACACATACTGAATATTGTAACTATGTTAAGCATACAGTTCCTTATAGACTCAAATAGCTCACGATGAATTATAAACACTTGTCCTCTATTTAAAAAAGGTTCCCAAACCAATCATATTTTTCTCTAACATATTCTCATTTATAACAATAAATCTTAATTCATAGCTTATCTGTGAGTTTTACAGCAAATTTTCACTGGTTTAAGTTCAGGCTGTTTTATAGAGAAAGATTATACAATCTCTCTGTTGTGCTATTACCAAATTGGCAGTACAAGCATTTATAAATACAAATATGACACACAACTAGGTATCTGTTAACAGGCCACATAATGACAATCCTGGTACAAAACATACCATCTAATGGGTTTACCAGCAGATGTGTGACTACTATTGTACTAGTACACATTTTCTAGTAAGCCAGTTTTAGAAAAAAAACAAATGTAGTTTTTTCTAAATCTATAAAACTAGGCAAAAATGCATTCGCCCCACTTTTTTTTTTTTTTCACCCAGCTCTCCTGAACCATTGAGACCAAGATATATTAATGACACTCCTCCAGTTGTGATGTCTTTTCTCATTCAGAACCTATACTTCGAGGTCTCACATGAGACAGACCATGATATTCCACTCCCATGACTTTCATTTGGAACAATCTCACTGAAGTGGTAAAAATAAGAATATCTCACATTTTAACCACCAAAGTGCAACATTTTAGTAGGTGAAATTACCCCTAAAATGCCCATCAGCAGGGGTTTTTTTATATGATACCGCACAAATGCAAGTAAAAGACCAAGCTTCTGAACTTCACTGTTCAGAAAAAATGGTGATATCCATATAGTGCCATCCCATTCACGAAGAAGGCACAAACCAAGCTTCTTTGGTACATTTGGGTTTGTGGGGGTTTTTATACAGAAAAATCTTCTGTTTTCTTTTTTAGTTTTTAGCCTACGCTAGGTCTCAGTTTCAAGTTTTCACTGAAGTCCAAGAAATTAGAACCTGCTTTAAATAATCCTGCCAGTATCCTACAAATCATGAGACTTACAATATTTCTAATATGGCAAGACTTCATAAAGTTTAAGCACCATCAATCCAGACTCGATGCAGCAGAATAAAACTAATTTTCTCTTTTTAGGTTACAGAAATCAGAATAGTGTTCAAGGAAGGTACAGTTACCCTCAGCAACCTTAATGCAGAATTTTCAGAGGTTTGTTTCTAAGTATTTACATAAAATACAGGAAACACTGCTTAGAAGAACACATCACTGGAAGCTAGTTATCTTCCTGTGCTCTATAACTGATAAAACAGTGCTGAAATGAGATGCTTTAATTATTGTTAAATTTGACAGGGTAAAAATTTGTATTTCTGATATCAGTAAGGACAGCTTTATATTTCTCATAAAAGACACTAAATATACATTCTTTTCTCTGGTACATTTAATTTGTACTCAAGGAATCTCAGCAATCTCTATGATCTATCAGGTTGAACTGGCCAATGTTCACATTAAGAGCGGGGAACAGTTGTAGGCCTGATGCAGCCAACAAGCAAGTCAGAGTAAAATGGAAAGAACTTTCTAAATACCTTGGGTGGACTAAAGCAGTAGCAAGAGTGCTCTGACACTGAGGAAAATCAGCCTGACTGATATCTTCAAAAGACTGTTAGTAGGAAATTAATCACTGTTTTATCTGTTGTCAAACTTTCAAAAGCACTTTGGTTCAAATAACAGCAATAAGGTTGGTTCAGGATTTGCTATTTTTGTTTCTCCTACCAAGATACATTTTCTAATTTGTGATTATGATCAAAATATTTATAGTCTCTATGGCTGTTTTAAGCAAAAGCACCTCAAAACATGGACCAGCTCTGCAGCCAAGGTAGGACAGGTCTAGAATGAGGACTGTTATTAAGCAATACCATTTTCCATTAGCTGAAAATCTGGTACATTGCATTTTATAGTACATGACATTTTATAACATATCAAAGGATTTTTAAGAAAAGAATGAAGAATGTAGGAACCCAAAAGAAAGAAATATGTACAGCTACACTCCAGAAAAAACTGCCTACCTATCATCATGTCAAACACAACATATTGCTCAGCATCTGGAACCTGTGCATGGTGGAACAACTGGTTTATAGGCTTTAGTTTACTTAAAAGACAAGCAGATTACATTTTAGAACAACATGGGAGACTCACCTTAAAAGGACTGTCTCATAGTGAAACAAAGACAATTCAGAAATCCACAGACTCAAGGAGGTGATTTTCACTACGTATCTTTATAATTCACTTGCAGTTCAGCAAGAGATTTTCTGTTTTCATTTTAAAAACTTAAAAACTTGGAGCAGCACACAAAAATGGTCTTACAAAAAAATGGTATCATCATCTCACTGCTATTGTTTTTCCAGAATCAAAATAGCTCCTATGATCCAAGAAATTCTGGACCTGTATCAGAACTACACTGCAAGAAGAGTTTTAATGGTTTAGATGACAGACAGTCGTGATAATTAACTGTTTACAAAGACTATAAAGATTACTTTTGCTCATTATTCAAGAGGAGAGAGGTCAGTATTTGCCTGGGGTTATCATGCTGTTTGGTCCTGAATACTGTGGTATTCTCCTATGGCTTCTAAGAAAAAAGAACAAGATAGATTTACTATGTGAATTAAATAACCTTGTAATATCATGTTTTGCTTTGCACATCATCATTTGTCCTGGTTTCAGCTGAGATAGAGTTAATTTTCTTCTCAGTAGCTGGTACAACACTGTGTTTTGGATTTAGTATGAGAATAATGTTGATAACACCCTGATGGGTTTAGTTGGTGCTTAGTGTTTATACTAAGAGAAGGTCTTTCAGTTTCTTTGGCCCCACTACTGAGTAGGCTGGGGGTGCAAAAGGAATTGGGAGGGGACACAGCCAGGACAGCTCATCCCCACTGATCAAAGAGAAGTCCATACCATGGGACATTATGCTCAGCATGTAAACCTGGGGGAAGAATAAGGAAGGGGAGGATGTTGGTGTTTGTCTTCCCAAGTCACTGTCCCATGTGATGGATCCATGCTTTCCTGGAGATCGCTGAACTTCTGCCTGCCCATGGGAAGTGGTGAATTAATTCTTTGTTTTGCTTTGCTTGTGTGTGCTGGTTTTTGCTTTGCCGATTAAACTGTCTTTATCTCAACCCACGAGTTTTCTCACTTTCAGTCTTCTGATTCTCTTCCTCAGCTCAAAGCAGAGGGGGAGCAAGCGAACAGCTGTGAGAGGCTTAGTTGCCGGCTAGGGTTAAACCACAACATCGGTATTTTGATTTTGATTTGCAAAAATGAAAAAAAGTTGTGAAAACATGATCATAAGTCTTGCAAAATTAGCATCTAAAGAGATAAACTGAGCAATGGCTTAGTGCCTTAAGGATTGGGTGATATAGCATTTCTTCTTCCATGAGAGGCTTCAGGGAAGAATTGTCTTCAGACTTCTTACTACAATTTATCACACAATTGATCAAGCAGGCAGGTGGGGTGGAAGAGTTGCTATTGATTTCTATCGATATTGACCTTCTATATTTAGGCTGAACCAATAAGTTAAGAAAGATGAGCAGGTCATACTGCACATGACCTAACAGCTGCCTAATGAAAGACAACACTTGCATCTGTATGCCCACAAAACCTAAACTCTTAAGACTAAAATAAAAGATACCAAACATACAGAGCTGGGAAAGCAAAGCAGAAAAAGGAAAAAAAATAATCAAAGTGGCAGTGAAGGATTACAACAATGCATATGTACATTGGTCACAAGATACTTCAAGACAAAGTAATTAAAAAAAAAAAGTTATTTGCACCTCAAAATCTTCACTTCTAGAGGAACTACAGAAAAGCTATTCAGAAGTTCATGTTGGAAATCATACAGAAATCAGTTTGAAAAGTAGAAGTATTTGCATTGTGAAATAATAATGATTGCATGTACTTAGAAGGGGACACCCACAAAGATTTGCATACAGATTCCTTTATGCTAGATGCAGTATTTTACAGCCCAATAGGAGGATGGTCCTGAACCCCACACAATAACCAACAACACGTCACTGCATGCATCTCTGGGTTTGCATGTCTCTCCTGTTCAGGTCAGAATAGCACCTTGAAAGAATGTTCCTTTCTTCAGTAGTCCACACTGGTCTTAGTGCTTGTAAGCTAACTGTGAGATGGTAGTGTAAGATATATATAAAATATTCATTTCTATTAAATATATTTCTCCTGCTGTCTCCAGTTTTAATGCTAAAGATTAAACCTAATATCCAAGTCATACATGCTTTGTATGTGTGACACAGTGCACACAGTATACTGTATCTTTAAAACCAAGGAATTTTATGCTACTTTCATTTATTGCAGCATATAGGTAATAATTGCTTTTCTTGTAAGAGCTGAGCAAACACATGAAATTTAAAAGCATTAAAGAGCTTGATAACAAATAAAGAATATGACCCATGGTGGGAGAAGCAAAGAAACGACAAAAAAGAGGCATTTCAAGGAACCTCTATCTTGCTAATCCAGAAATAATGGAATATTTCTTCAAGTGAACACTTTGCAGAGATACATCTTATCAGACCCACTGTGCCCTCAGGTGAATGTACAGCCTTGTACTCCTGTAATCCTCTACAGGTAAGAAATGAAAATTCAAGGTGTATTTCCTAAAACATTATCCTCTCTCAACCAATTTTATGAATGGTAATTTTTCTTCTTCATATTCTCTGTTTGCCTTTCCCCCCACGGTCTTACAACAGCTTGTGAGATTTACCACAAACAGATGAAAATACATTGAACCCAAAGTACTTTCCACCTATAGAAAGAGGCAGAACTCAAGGAGCAGACATCTGACCTACTTTTTGTGAAGCTGTGTTGCAGAGTTCTTTAAAAATATGCTCTCTTCTTTACTCATTCCATTGAAAAAATTGCATTCCTAGTACACATTCAAAAAAATCCAGCTTTTGTTGTTGTTGTTGTTAATGGACCAAACTAAACATGCTATCAGAGCATTTCTAAAGCTTTACATTATGCCATGCCTGTTTTACACTGACTGTATTCACAACACTCCATGCATCACATTTAATTAGCAGGAACTCTAAGAAAGATCACACAGAACCCATTAACTTTAAATTGCTTTCAGGAGTAATTAGAAAGTGTGGCATCTCCCTTCTCAATATTCTAAAAGAACACTGTAATCCATTTCTGCAAAAGAACAATAACAAAACCAATGAATAAATCAACCTTTTTGGTAACATCTAAAAAGTAGAAGATATCTCAGAGCCAGAAAATTAAAATGCTTCAGTCCCTCTAAGGCTTCCCTAGGTTACTGAAAATATATGTGTTCACAGCAGCTAGGAAGTAAAAAATTACTCCTTATTGTCATTGTACGTTAGGTTCTGGTGACCTGCAAACTATCATCAGAGTACATCTTCATATTGTATTTTATAATGGCACATCACAGGCCTGTTTTCACATATCAATGCAATTACCAGTTCTCAAAACTGAAAGGAAAACACGCACAATTATGCAAGCAAAAGATGTCTTCTAATTTAACCATCCACCAGCCCTGGTATGAAATAAGAAAATGAGTTAACTGCTACACTAAGTTAAACTAATACTCTGAAGCTCATTATTAAGAACCAGAGACTTTTTTTGCTGCTGTTCCTAAATAATAGCTGGACTTTTAACGTCTGTATGGTTGTTAACTGCAAACTTTATCCACATTTGAACTCTTTGACATCTGCTGTATCCTACCTCAAAGTAACTGTGGAGCTGATCTTCATCTTACTAACTGTGGAGTGGCTTTGAAGTTTGTATGTAGAACCATGACACCTCTTCTATGTGTGAGAAGAAAATACAACTTTTCAACAAGGAACTACTGGACAAGTGTTGCCTTGCATGTTTTCCTATTATGTACATACAGACTGCGTGGACTAGTGAGGGTGAAGGCACTTTTATCTCACTCCTTCCTTCATTTCCCCTCCTATTCCATATACAGTAGAGAGAGGAGAATCTACTCCAAGAAGGAACTAGGTTGCCAGAGCGTAACAGATGCCAGCCTGCTGCTTCTGACACTGAGTCATGGATTCATGCTGAACTGGTTGACTGGTTCTGCTACTGCTTCCAGGGAGTCATTATTTTGAAGTGTGCTTTGGTCAGGCATATTCCCTCATCTGACAAGTCTGTCTGATCCATACAATAATACCAACAAACAAGAGGTGAGATGATTTATCTGTGTTTAGACTGAAAAAAATGAGGTTTCTGAATGATCGGATTTACTAAATAAGGAGCACAGTGTCGTTAGTGGTGGAAGCATCTTATTTCATTCTCCTTTTCTGTAAAACAATACCTTCTTACAACTGAAGGGTGCACCATATCTACGTTTGTGAAATGTCTTTAGATCACCACACAAAAGGAGTTGTACAACTGCAGAACATTATCAATACTGTTTTCTACCCTTTCCATAAACAGTCACATTAATTACAAAGGATAGTCAGAAAGCAACAAAAAATGCTTGTCAGGAGAGACTTCAGCATTACATAATCAATAAACATTTCTCTTCCTTAAAAAATCATGATGGTATGAAAAAGATTGCCCATTTTAGCAATACGCTAAGTGCTGCAGATAGAGAATTAAAGCTTAAGGTAGTTGTATAGAACTTACTGAGTTACTGAAGTTACACTCTGGAAAACCAGCTTTCTTCATTTTTATGAATACTACATTTAGCTACCAAATAGACATGAAGAATTTCAAGGGTTTAAAGTTTAAAAATGAAAGGCAAGCAGTAAGCTGAGCAATAAAGCTAATGCCGGCTTTCGGGAACTAGTTTAGGGAAAAGGTTGTTCTGTTGTCTACCTTGCCCAGAAGTTCCTCTTGTCTGCTTTGCACTACAAACGACAGCGTAATGTTGTTCACAGGACTGTTGCTTGGAAGTACAGTCTAGTTGCAAACAACCATTTTTAGTAAAGTTAATTCACACTTTTGCCTGAATGAGCCATGGGTACCATATGTATTTTTGTTACAGCCAGCCTCCACTTATAGTGACTCATTCACAAGAAAAAAAACAATTTCACTATAACTATGAAAGCTGACTGCTTTTTGCATGTGCTGGGTTGACCGCAGTTTCCCCACCATCGATGAGTAATTGAAATTCTGCCTGCACCCTTCAATTAGTAAAACCTTTCAAATGGAAAGACAAAGTTGGTGAGAAAAGGACACAGTGATACAACACTGCTGAAGGCTCTCATTATGTAAGCATCTCACAGCAAGGCAGCATCCTTACAGCAATGACAGATTTTAGCTGTCCAGATGTAGAATGATGCAGCATGACCTTGTATCATTGTTTGTCCAGAGAATTCCTAGAGAAATATTACACGCTACAGCTGCCCCCTCCCTTTCCAAATACAACAAGGAGGGAGACAATAGCAACAACTTTGTGGGGAGGATCTTCTTCCACTACTGTGGATCTTGGTGGATCAAGCTGGTGTAAGTCCTTATGTCCTTGAATTTACCAAGGTGCAATAGGCCCTTTGCATGTAAATTATGCCATGCTTTTCCCGTTGTAAAAATAGCATAAATGGAAGCTGGCTGACTGGCAGTTGCTATAGATTCGGAAAATGTACTGGATTCAGCCTTCAATTTTTGTGATCTCGTAATAATTCTATTAAGTGTCAGATTATTTAGGGGAAAGGAAGTACCATTATGAGAAACCTTTTGCAATATCATCAATGCAAATCTATGGAGGCGGTTTCCAAAGCCAAAATAAATCTATGTGAATGCAGCTCCGTGGATGGCACATAATCTTATCATGACAAGACATGAAACAACGGAACAGGGTTGCGGAGTCTGTGGTACAATGTCACAATGGAGTGTCTGAATATGTTATGCTGCCACTGCTTATATTTTAGGTATTTCAGGTCTTTTCTTTCTGGATTGTCTAGCTTTTGGTCTCAGTCATTAGGAGCCAGGCCTAAAACAGGAAGAGAATTCTTTCTCCTATCCTTCTATTTTTCCGTGCTTCTAACTCATCTTTCACACTCTTCCTTCCTTCATTCAAGTGTTGTGTGTAACACTTAAACCTGCAGACTCCAAAAACATTTTGTGGTCATTTTATTCATGCCCTTAAAAGTGAGGGCCTGGGTAACTGTCCCACCTATTTAGACTTACAATTTACATATTCAACATGCATGTATCAGATGTTTAGATTCCCTTAACACCTAGACAAATCCTCATAGGATTTCAGATGGAATCAACACCTGGAAGTGGTTAAACTCTAAATTTAGACTAAGCTTCTGATTTAGACCTTAAAGCTAGGTGAGATTAACTTGGATTCTGCAGTCTAAAGGGACAAGAAAGGAAAGGTATAACCAGTCCTATTTTCCAGATAAGTAACTGACAGATGTGCCCCTGTGATAGATGCACCTCTTTTCAAGAGTTATATGCCTTTTTGCAGTGCTTCAGGTTTAGGATTGGCAGTTCAGTATTTCTTTATATCAACCTTTTTAAAAAAAATTATTAAAATGAAATGGAAAGTTTTCTAAGAAGCATTCAATAGCTTGTACATGTAAAGTTTAAGTAGCTAGTTTGCACAGTCAACAATTAGTCTGTTTCTGTGGTATTATGTCTTAAACTAACAAAATCTGTATCATAACAAACTTGTTCTCTTGGAGAACTGATTAAAAATTAAAAAAAAAAAACCCAAACCAAAAAAAAACCCCAACAACACCCACACCTACAACAATCTACTTACAATATATTCAAAGACAACTGACAATATGCCAAACACTTTTTTTCAGCTAGAAGGGAAGTAATGTTTAAATAGGCCAACATTTAAGGTTTTTGTTTTTTTTTTTTTATCAAATAGGATCATGTTTTCTAGCACCCCGGTTTCAGAACAGCATGCTTGTATTGGAAAAGTAATCACCAGGTGTCTGAATTAATTGCCAGATCAATTCATGGGAAAGTATCCAACAGCCAGTCA
The DNA here is from genome assembly GCF_023638135.1 of Falco biarmicus. Lineage (NCBI taxonomy): Eukaryota > Metazoa > Chordata > Aves > Falconiformes > Falconidae > Falco > Falco biarmicus. Next base: position 24,715,828 of record NC_079297.1, read on the forward strand.
TGTGTTTCTCTAGGATAAAAGAACAACTAAGAATTAATTTAACTCTTTTACTGAAGAATAATGACAACCTCAGACTTGTTCAACAGGCATTGATTTAAAATCTTTTTTATTTCTCCTTAAAAAATAGGCCAAATCTTAAATTCTAGTTCCAACTGATACCCCAAAGAATACAACTTTCTTTTTTTTTTTCTCACAACAGCAAACTGAAAAACACCACAGAGTACTTTAGAATGCTCCACACTATAGTCAGTAACTACTCTTAAATGTCTTACACACTCACCACTAGTTTTGAACTGTGACTGGAAAAATGCATGCTTTCCAATTTAAGAGAAAAAACCCAAATGCCTCCAGATGAGGCCTAGATGAAGTATCAACACTTTGCACAGTTAAAAAATTACCCTGCATCAGTTTAGGCTCAGTTACAAGCTAAGAGGCATGGCAAACTTTTTGAGAAACCTAGAATGAATTTCAAATCCAGTACAAAGTCTAAGACCATAAAGAAAGGCACAGAGAATATGCATACGTTCCATTCTTGAGGTCAGTAACAGGGCACACAATTCTTTTCAAACATCTTTTCTTTATTTAATCTTCTAAATTTCTATGCATGCTCTCTTATATTCAAGACAGAAGACAATGAACAACATAAAGTCCATAAGATGGAGCAGAATCTGAATTCTGTGGTCTGTCAGTTGCTAACATACTACAAAGGACATAGGGGAAAAGTTTTGTACAGAACTGACTGCCTTCTTTCAGGAAGAACTCAACAGAAATGAGGGTATCCACACAATAAATTCCCGAAACCCAGCTCTGGAACACTATGAGACCACAAATAACCACAATAAACTTTTGAAATAACACAGAAAGATTTTCCCATCACAATGTCTGAAATGATATAAAAGAATACCAAAAGAACACAAATTAGAAACATGCTACTAGTGATAGGTGACATTCTAATCTTTTCTTTACCATGAATAAAACAAATGCAAAATAACAGTGAAACTATTTCTTCAAGTCTTAATTGCAAACATTGATTTGAAAACCTACATTTTTTTTCTTTTTTCCTTTTTGATTTTTTTTATTTCTGTACAATTAGCATGTTGAGGAATGGTAAGTTATTGCTTAATATTCATAACCACTCAGCATCATGGCAAGTGCACAATAACACAATTTATACTTGCTTTTATAGAACTTATGAGCAACTTGCATTTGTCACAATACTCAAAGCAAACAAGCAGTTTTCAAGCAACATTCTTTGAAGTAATGCTAATCTGTAAGTTGATTTTGGAATTTAAACACAAGCATGACACTGATTTATTTGGAGGACAGCAACAGCTCAAAACTGTTAGCTGTAATTATTTTGTGTAAGGAGGATTTTGCAGGTTATTGTCCACTAAAGAAAAGAATATTGTTTTCTAAAGCCCTGGCAGCACTGACTCTGGCACTTATTCTGATCTCTACTCATAAAAAGCTATCCTGTATCATTCTTCACATGGACATTAAATAGAAGCAAGATAACGCTTCAGTTCTACAATGGATCTTCTCTTGTCTTGAACAAATTTATTTTGTAGTTTAGGTGGTGTACAATTTATGAAATAATTAATAAACATGAATAAATTAGACTGGAAAGTATGGCTTAGTAGACAACTACCTTTTGCACACTGCAATTAAGACCTTCCTAGTAATCATCAGAGAAGCTTTTCTAGAATGCCTAAATACGTATACGTTACATTTCCCATACAAATTTTGGAGTTGAAAATTTTATTTTGAGCTCTTTGTTTCATCTTATGTCTTGTGTAACCACTAGTTGACTCCAGTTCTGTCTTATTTTAGTACCGTCTACACATATTACACACCCAACAAAAATCCAAAACCCAGAAAACTCTCATATCTTCATGTTTTTCATCGCCTATATATTGAATTTACAAGAGTACTGTACTATTTATACTTAATAATACAGTAAGAACCAATGATTTAGTTTCAAAGATGTTGAGAGCTTGCGATTCTCTCTTAAAACAATGTCTGTTGATTTCCAGCACTTATAAAATCAAAGCCCAGGTCTTTAGTGGAAGGTACTTAATTCCTTAAACCAATAAATAAGAAAACCCACTGAGGTTTCATTAGAAGTAAATTTTCAAAAGGAAAAGTAATTCTTATACTTAGTTCTTGCCACTAGTCATGCAGCTACTTCTGAAAAACTGCAATTCCCTGCATTTAAAGTCTAAAAAGTTCTCTATAAACCAATATAGATTTAGTATTTAAATGTTAGGCATGCATAACTGAACAAGGAAACAGTGCAAACTTAAATATATAAACATATGCATATGACAACCAGCATTTAACGTGCAGATCTGATGCAATCTGCCTCTCTCATAGGAGAAAATAAATAAGAAATTGAAAACCAGGAACTGGTGTAAAGTAATTAAACTGCAACTGACAAAATGTTGGAGTGACTAATGGTTGCCAACAAGTCAATCTGAAGAGATTTTCAATAACTCACATCCAGATATCCCCGCTGAACACCGCTTCTATGATGGCGCTCTCTTTTGTTTGTTTGGTTTTGTGTTTGTCTTTTTAAATTGAATTCAAATACTCTTGAGTATTATACTAGAGCCAAGTAAGTGGCAGTTCTTTATTGATTTCAGAAGATTTTGGACCTAGGCCATATAGTATATTAAAATATAATTAAAAGGTCAATATATTAACAAGAGAAATTAAGATTAGCTATTTATGCTGTCATGGATCCTTTAGAATTTGATCCTGCCTTCACCTGTAAGAAATACTTTTTCAATAGAGAACGCCAAACTCAACACACACAACAGGAGATGTAAAAATAGATCGAGTGTCTGCAACAGCTTAACCTACACAGCACTCATCTGTCTCAAAAGTATAGAAACGCTTTTCAAAAATAGTCTTTTTTGTTTCTCATTTAGTTGATGATCAGATACTCAGCTTCATGTGGATCATCTTTTGGTCTGTTTTTCATATTTAAAATTGCTCCTATTGAATTGTTTACATCTAAATTAGGAAGTACTGAGGACCAATAAAAACAGATCTGCAGAGAGAAGGAGCTGGTCCTGAGAGCCTAGTGTCCACACTATAGATCTTTTATGGGATTTTACTTCAATAAGCTTTGGTCTGGTAACCAAATGAAATATCACCTGCAGCTGGAATGCATTAACTCTGTTCCTGAGTGTTTCCTCAAGTTTAATTTCATTTGAGAGGAATCCAGTTCATGCACATTGAAAGCACTCCACACTGTGAACTAAAGCACTAGCAGGAAAAATATTGAGATTTAATTCAAAAGCAAAGTCTTGATCCAAACTGAAATCCTAATAGAGAGATCTTTACAGAGGAATGTCTATTTTTCAGCTGTCAGAAATTGTACATAAATGGAAGTAAACTCACTTGAAGGCTGTATAGGTGAAGCTAAGGGGAGGCTTTGGCAGGAGGAACTTTTTGGAGTAGCAGGATAGAGAAGGGCAGTTAGATCACAGCCTTAGAGACATCATCTGATATTTTTTTCAACTTTTCCTGGCTCAAAAATTACAATGTGGCAAACTTACCCTGTGCAAGTGACAACTGCTCTATCTGTTGTGCCTAAGATGCATTGGATGACATTAATAAGACATTGCCAACACTGAAATCATTGACACTCCACTTACTGAAAGGTTTCTGGAAGGGACAAAAAGCTGTTCACTGATGCACTGGCAAAGACAAGATAAACATAGCATTCATCTTTTCTCATGGAAAACTCTTCACAAGTTACTTGCTATTTTCCAACCACAAAAGATTATCACACAAGCTCTAAAGGAAAAAGCAAACTGTAAGCAAGAAGAATGACATTTTAATACTTCCTTGGAACAAATGAAAACCCGCTGAAAACAAAACCAAAAGAACTGCCATATCAGAACAAGGCAATAATCCATCCAGTCTGTTATTCTGCTTCTAAAAAAGGCTAATTGCAGCTTTTGAGGGTAGCTTAGGTTCCCCATAAACTGAACAGTTCTGTGAAACTCTGAGGAATAATTTTTAGCCTGACTGCAGCCTGACCATAAAGTCTAAATGTAGCAAGTACATGTGATCACAAGAGGACAGTTCTGTTTTCTATTTCATTTAACTTAAGTACCAATGCCAGTTTTATACTGCCATGTGATTATCTCCTACAAACCTACAGAGATGGTGTAAGTCAATATTTGCAACAGATACTTCCGAAGAAGCAAAGACACTGCAGAAAGTTGTTTTGACATTCAGTATTTTTCTCCTTTTCATTATCCCCAAATCTGCTTGCCTGCAGAACTCTGAAACTTTTAAGACTTCTTTGATTCTTCCCAATCCTTCTCTCCTAATTTCCATGTAGGGCCATATTCCTTGACTTATAGGAAACAGCGCTTACTCTGGAGACTAATGGCATTATCATAATTACAATCACTCATGTAAGTGCTATCAAATGTGAAGAGTAATTACGTACATACAGAATGCATGAAGTTTTTCACAACAGTGTAAACATCTATTAAAAATTAATAAAAGTGTTAAATCTTTGGAAATAATTATGTTTCACAATTATTTTTTTAAGATATTTTCTACCATGTATAGCAGTTTTAAATTCCTTTCTTATTAATGACAGAAAAAGTTTTCCTTATAGTTTTTGTGTGTGTGCCCTCATGCATGCATGCGCATCTATGGTTGCAAGTGAATAAATAAAACTACAGCAAGCACATAGGTTACCTGAAAATAAAGTTCTTGGTGCAATTTATTATTCCTCTGATGTAGAATAGCTCTATTTACCAGCACCTTTCCAGGCACTGTACAGCAATCAGATAGCCATTAGTGACCTGGGCTGTCCAACAAAAAGCTCTTGGCTCCATTTCTAGTGTTATTAACTTCTTACCTTCCCACTGCTTTATTGTGCAACATGCAAGACATTTTCCACAGTTCTACATATGGAAGCTTTGGATTTATGTCATGATTGTATACAGAATGGAATGTTCTTCTTCTGGGTGGACTAGTCTCAATAGGTAAAATTTAGGGATTTCTAGCTTTAAAATAAAATAATTGGTTTTATATATACTTAAACTTTAACTTCAAAATAGAAAATGGCATAGGTTTTCCTGATAAATATCAGCACAATTCCTTACCCCCTTTTTGTCCACCTAGACATGAGTGTATTCACCTCTCTATATGTACACCATTATTTTTTCCAGCCCTATTGGTTTTCCTAGGTTATTTTTCCCTCACTTCCTTTTATATTTTCTGTTCCTTTCTCTACACTCTGCATCTTCCTTCTTTTTCCTATTCCAATGCATTTTTAGTGCTTCTCTTTTCTTTCAGTCCCTGAGTTAACAGGAACTTTTCCCATCTGATTTCAGAAGCTTTCAGATCTTTTCCTCTCATCTCTGCTCTAGTTTTCTGATCTCTTTCTTGACACTGCTTTTCTTCACACTACTGCTCTTCAAACATTACAATATCTTTCAGCACTTGAGCAAGGTAGCCAACAATCATGTCACTGGACTGAATAATTTAAGCAACGTCTGTAGTCCAAAACAAACCATGTACAGCAATATATCTGCTGATCATTTTAAATCCAAAAAACGTGTTCAGCATTCAGAATCAAGGATCAATTGTCTCTATTCACATTCTTATGTACCCCTAACCTTAACACCCACATGACCTTGCATGTTGCACTGTTAGTCCCTAAATCTCTTTTCTCCATTTTTTAGCATCTTCATTCCCCTGCTTTGGCCCAAAAGTTGAGCAACTGATGTAAAAGACTTAGGCAACCATCTGAATATTATTCAGAGATTCTGGAAAGTTTGCAGCTTTCCTACAACATGCCAACCCCTAGCCTTCAGTGAAAACCATGTTGTGAAACAGTAAAAGCAAGCTTTTCAGTATCCACTGAAGTCTAGTAGGAAACATAAGATCTATTGTCACCCTAAATATATGGTATTTTGCCTGAATTAGAGTACATAATAGCTGCGTGTATTAATCCGTTACAAATGAAGCAGTATGACTGTATTCTTTGAGGGCCCACAGGCACTAGTCCAATATTGCCCACTTTTAGTTCTGTCTAAAAATATATATTTTCTTACTCAGCCAGCTTTGACATTTATTTCTGTAAATGTATAAAATGGCTGTGGTGCTGCAGTACAACATTGTGTGACCATGTTGCATCTTGGGGTGCATTCATCAAATTACCAAGGCACTGCAATCAGACAGAAACCAAGCCAAGTCACCCCAGGCAGGGAAGTTTCAGAGGGATCTAGTCTTGACAGAAGATATATTTTAATAGGCTGTATTTAACAAACTAGACTGAATCTGATTTTGTGTTTTCAGAATTTAAAATGTTTCGCTTAGGGATTTTTGGCTGTATATGCTCATTTTCTTCATACTAGATCCAAACAGAAACGCACAGCTCCTTCTGTCGATATCTCAAACCCTAGGAAGATAAAAAATTTTTATACTTCTTGACCATAATAGCTTTTATTTTTGTACCTTTCCACCGGATGTTGCTATAGTATGAGGTGTAAAAAAATGCAAGACAGAAAAAAAAAATACCAGTGCAGAAAGTTTCACGTGAACCAATAAGAACTTCTGAATAGCATTAGTAAGGGTATATAACCCAAATATCCTGACTCTACATTTCCAGTGCAAATAATTCATAAGTCTAAGTAAGCCAGTGGGAAATTCTGTGAAGGAGACAAAAATCTCACTGCAAAACAAAGAGGCAATCACTGCTTAGAACAGAAGATCAGAGCAAATATGTGTTCTATCAGTAGCTCCTAGTTTATAACCACTAGGTTAAGTGCCAAGCATACAAATTGCTGAATTCTGCTGCAGTACTAAGAATGAGAAAAATAGTTTTCTAAAATTAGAATATATTGTACTTTGAGATCTTACATATATATGTATTCAACTCAGAAAGCCACTACAGTACATCTCTATGCTCTAACCAGTCACTGGTTCAATAGTAAATTTCTGTTTCTTTTAAGTCTTATACCAAATTGCTGATATCTTAAAATCCACACATATATCTGTCAAAAACATCACTTTTTAGGCTATCATATACGTTGCCCGAGTCCTATCACCTATCCTGTATCCATACAAATATATAATTTCCAAAATTATATGTAACTACATCTGCTGTGTATTCTTTTGAGGGGGAAAAGTGCAGGCGCTTCTTTTTAATATCAATTACCTAAATCATTCTAATTTCACAGAGCAATTTAACTGCATCATGCCTTGACTTAAAGCTATGACGGCACCCAACATTTCCCTGACATAAGACAGTTAAGTGCCAGCGGCTTAAACAGCACTAGTCCAAACACTACAGAGGTGTTCTAGTGACACCAAGCCAACAAAAGAACAAGCAAAAAGCTGATACATAGGATCTTCATTAAGAAATGTCTGAAATACATAACTAAGGCTAAAAGAACAAAATTTCTGCTCTTATTACACTCCATAGTATTACCTGGAACTCTCCTTACAGTCTGTCAGCATGGTTTTCTTTTTTCGGACAATGAGCAAAAATTCTTTACAGCTTGGTCAGCAATCTCTTTTATACCAGGCAGCTATAGATGACTGTATAAAAGCCCCAGAAGCTCAGTGGTAACAAATTAGCATAAGTGGACCAATTTAAAAGGAGCTGTGCTAGTTTACAGCGGATCCAGGTTTGGGTCTTGACAGCATTGTTTGATATTTTTTTTAATGTTTCACTTATAATATGGCAATTAAATTTGCCCATGGACTTCATAAAAAAATAGTATTTTAGGCATGAAGAGACAAAGAAGCCCAGGAAAGACAAAATGTGCCTTGTTGTATATAACAGTTGGTATTAATCTCAAGTAAAAAACTAGGTCATATGCATGATACCGCTACAGTATCCCCTAAGACTGAATGAAGATTAGTATCAAAGGTCCAAGAGTATGATTGCTCTAAGACTCCAGTTGAGTAAGACAATGAGGGGGTTTGCACAGTGCAGGACAGTACAGCAAAGAACTGTATTTCTATGTTATAAAAAGACTGGATTATTAAAGCAAATATTAACAAAAACTTGAATTCTTATAGTTTCAGCAACTTGTTCATGGTTCTGCAGCCTGCAAATGGATACAACTCAAATCTTGAATCAAAAAGACAAATCCTCATCCCACTGAAGCTAAACAGAGTCATGCTCCAGGGGAAAGATATGCTGATATCAGGAAAGGAAAAGTTTCATTAGCTGTCTAAATTCCATCTCTGCACACACGTTCTATTCTTATGTGCTACAGTCATAACCAGGTGTTGCTTGAGCCTGTTTTTAATGAAGTTATTCTATGGGAGACTTCCCTTCATTTAGCAAAGAAATTACAGAAATATCTAGTGTCCCTGTACTTTGATATACAACCATAACACAACCCTACATATCTACAATACAGGATTATTCCACAGCTTTGTTCTCATCTTTCTTTCCTCCACTGATTGCAAAATCATCCTCTTCTCACAGAACAACTGACCACTGTGAGGTCACTTCATCGCCGCACCAAGCTGTGTGCCATCAACAGCTACACCGTTGAGGATATCATGAAGTAGAATGCCTCTTTATGAGAACTTTTATGCAGAGCTCCCACATCAGCAATTACTCATTTACTGAGCTCTAATAATTTGAAAAATTACCACTACAACTATTCAGAGACAAGCGTAGAATGCTGTGCTGGAAAGGGCTTTCATAACATCTTTTACAAGGGGAATACATTTGAGGAATATCTTTGGGGAATACTTAAGAAACAAGGGAAATTCTAACTAGATCATATTATACATTTCTAAAATTAGAAAAGTTTATAGTCTTTTCCCAAATGGCCTTGATACATCCCATAATAACTATTACTAGCATTTCAGATGCACACAGCTGGGAAGAGGAGGAAATTTATTTCCACAGCTTCACAAAAGATGCAATTCAGAAAACCAAGTTTGAAAGGAATCAAGATTAGTCTTTTGACTCATCAGAGTGGTCATTTAATTCATCCTCCTGTCCTGTAACACAATCAGTTATTCCAGCAGCATTAGCAGCTAGATGTTTGTTCACTCACTTCCTAAAATTCTGAAGATACAAACTCATCATCTTTCTAATGCTTTTCATTATATTATCAGACAGGTTTTCTAATTTCTAATCTAAATGTTCCTTGCTGAAGTTTAAGCCCATTATTCCTTGTCCTATCAAAGGTGGACATAGAAAAATAACATTTTTTCATTCCTTGAGAGTTTTACATATTAGGAAACCATTATAATTTCTGTTAATAGTTTTTATTTTCCAAAGCAACCCCTTCATTAACTCTTTCTTTGCTGGTGATGTTTTCTAGATCTCAAATAACTGTCAAGGTTTCAGTAAAGTGGTTCAGAATTCTGAATTCAAATTAGGTCATGAGAAAATAAAAAAAACCCAAAAAACCCACCAAAAACCAAAACAAAAAAAGCAAAAAAAAAAACCCAAAAAAAACCCCAAACCAAAAAAAATACTCCAAACTTCATGCGCAATACTTTCTACTTCATATGCAATTCTATGGTGACAGCTTTGCATCTAAAACAGTAATCGAAAAGCAAATACACAAGAGCTAAAATATCCTGAAATACATAATGATAGAACTAGCAGAGTTAACAAGGCTGTACAGAGCTGCCTAAAGTCAAGTCAGAAATAATTACTGGTTACAAAAAGTCCTGTTGACAGCATTTAATGCTAGTCACTTGAATTATGAGAAGCATGCCTTTAGGGCAGAATGCACGCAATGCTTGAAAGTCAGGAGTATACTTCCATTTGGCAGTTTTAATAGCACACTTCCACACTGTGCTCATTTTTACATTGTTAGTAAGCAACTTGAGGGAATCACATTGCAGTCAATGTGCTTGTGTAGGAAGTTGTTCTTGTCCATATCTACCATCAGAATAGCAAGTATACTAGAGCTGGCCGTGTGGTTCAGATTAATTCTGAGGAGAAAGGCGGCCTTCCTGGTTTTAACTATACCTTTGGAAGGAATTCAGATACAAAACACAAAGCATGCTTGATTTGAATACAGCAGCAACTTAGATGTAGCCAAGATTCTGCTACAGTACCTGAGAAACAGTGATTTTAGAATGTAGTACATAAAAAGACAGTTTGAGAGAGAGATTAATTAATCTAGTCACAATAGGCAATTTCTCCATGACTCTGCTGGATGACATGATGTAACCTAGAACACACAGAGAATGGTACCAATGGTCCTAATCCCGGATCATGTCACTAAGAAGCAATGTGACCCATCAGAACAGCACACTCCCACACCAGCCTTTCTCCCCTTCCTGATTTAGTATAATGCTTGGAGGATGTTGAGTCAGGGCTTGCAATTATTACTACCTGTTTCTCATTGCTCCTGTGTTTTACTTTTTCAGAAAGAAAAGATATAAATCTTGACTGTGAGCAGTGCTGTAGAAAACACTACCCAAAATTCAATCTTATCATTAATTTACATAAATCTCAGATTAAAAGGTGTTGGCACCATGCAATTATGCATCAAAGCAACAGCTGTTTGCCGATGTAAACAGTACAGTCTGGTAACACTTTTAAACGAAACTGTTAGGCAGTAAAACCATTGGGGTCTTGCATGTAGGTATACTCAATTGGTTGACATTAACCATGTTCAAATAGAAAAAAAGAGAGAACATTGATACAGCATGACCCTCATATACTTACTTGCACATGTAAATACAGTCCTCTCTGATCTTCATTCAAAGTTAGCATCCCAGGTTTAAGCAGCATGTCCACAGTATAGCAATTCTCCAAAGTTTTTGAAAAATGGCAGCATCTCAATCTTTTGTAAGCAAGGGAAAGCATGGGAAGGAGACACAGAGGGGTATGAGACCACAGTTCAGAAATTTTCAGAATGCTTCAATCACAAGGTGCCTGCTACCTCCTAAATGACAGTCTCCCGGGGCATGTTAATGACATTGTGCTACTTTAAGGAAAGATTTTCTTTAATGTATCTTTTCTTCATGCAAGTAGGGTGTCTAGGTTTCACAGACAGGAAACAGTAGTTACCTGGCTTAAAACTGCTGTTTAGCTGGACTGCATTTCACAGATGATTTTTGTGGGCACTATTGTCAGATCACACAGTACCAGGTTAAAAATTATGCCTTCTTCAGAAATCTGACAATATTTTGTCACCTGAATGTGGACCATGTTTTCAGGGCACAAAACAAGGGAAAGAAGCAGTCAGTTTATGTATATTCCTAAACCTTTCTACTGGAGATGCCCTGTTCTGCACTTAGCAGGTATGCCAATGCCACTGAAATCTACATCTCCTCACAACTGACTAAGCGACACTGCCCTAGAGGCTTCACATGTTGTATTCCAGTTGACTAACAAATGCTGTCTTGTTTTTGGAGAAGCTGCCTGCAGCACTGCAATTGCTTCTGGTTGCATTATATTCTAGGGAAATTCTCCTTCAGGAATTTTATATAACCGTTGGAGCCACGGAGTCAAAGAGTGTAGTTTGGGGGTGGTGGGGGGAGAAAGAAAAAAAATCAACAGTAGGAAACATGTTTAAAAAGAACCTATAGCTTTAATGGTACTAAAGGTTTCTCTTCTTTAGATTTGAGTAGGGGCAGATAAAATAATTGTAAACTAACGAGTTCTCATCACTAGATACACTACCTTTTGTTAACACGATGCTATGGATATCTCCTTTTCATGTGAACCTACCTAGGTAGAGAAAATCACCCTTTCTGGAATGGTAAAGGATAGGTCTCAGTGAATCATTGCTCCTTTTCACTAAAACAGAAACAGTTCTAGCACTAGGAAAATAAATCAGAAGCAGCATACTCAGAAAAGATCTGCAAGTTTCAGCGTAGTCTCTAGCCTCTTAAAACAGTATCTGGCCACTGCCAGGTCATTGTCTCCCCTAAATGAGCTCCATTCAGTTGTATAGCTTTAGTGTTAGGAGAAACCTTCAACAAATTCCTGTAGTTTATGTTCTTTTCTCTCAGCCTCTGATATAAATCCTATTAAGACAGCTTGACACCTTTGGCAACAGGCGTAGCTGTTAAGTTCCACTGGGCAGGTAAATCATCATCCACCTTGAAACGAGCCATGAGTGGGTCCCTCCAAAATGAAAATATATATTTTTATAATAACATCTTCTTGAATATTGGCCAGGCTTTGTAGCCTACAGACTTCAGAACAAAAGCACTCATAATCTCAACTGCCATACTGCACCAGTCCATGCAGAACATCTTAGCTATACATTCCAGCTAAGACTTCTCTGTCATGCTGTTGACCTTAAATCGCTAAGCTGTGAGCATTAACACCCTTCTTAACAAAGAATTTCCAGACTTTATTTATTACCTCTCATATAGTCAGGGAAATAAAATCAAAAGAGTGTTTAGAAAGAAATAAAAAATCTACGAAAGGGTGTTTTTGTATTTCGGGACATTGATACATGGTGGCTTTTCACAACCACCACCTGCGTGCTTGCACCTTGATGACCTCTGAGTCATTAAAATTAAAGAGGCTTATTCAGAAGGCAGTGTCCTACCTCCCTCAGTTGTAACTGTGGACTCTTTCACAATATAGGTGTTTATAAAGGAGAAATGCATACCTGAGAGAATAATAATGAGCTGTACTATCACAGACCCACTTTTTATTCATTATTTATTTAGCATATCCACAAGAAGACTAACCATTTAGACCTATTGGGTACCCACTACATGTATAAAAAGTATAATAGTAACTGGCCAGCTGCATACCTTACTCTGGAAAATTATCCTCATTATAAAATATTTATTTCTCTGTATAGACATAAAGTAATAGAAATAACAATGCTTGCAAAATGATCTAGTGGAGAGAAGATTGAAACATCAAATGCAACACCAGAGCATGAACAACAGAAACCTACATAAAAGTTGCCAGTATACAGCACTGACACCAGTTAAAAATATTTGTGCAGTAGGGACTAAAATTTAAGACTAAAGTTAAGCACTTGATTTCATAGTTTCCATGCAGACATTTTACACCTGTCATCTTGCTACCTTGGCTGGAAAACTCACAACATGCTCTGAACCTTTACAGGATACTGCTGGGGGAAATACAGCCTCATTGGCAACAAAAACAGTTCAGCACAGTTGAACAGAAATGAGATCTGAGACATTGTCTGATGGTAGTCTTAGGTTACAATCATGAGAAATAAAAACTATTCATGGAGACATCAGAGGTAAGCCAAGTAGGCTGACACAAATAAGTGCATTCTACAGTTACACAACAGATAGAAGATAGGCTTCGTAAACACTGTAAGTGCATTTATGATTTACTAACCCTTTTGCATTAGTTAATTACATCTCTATTTTCCAAAGTAAACAGCTTTTTTCCTAATGAATCATGATTCAAGTGAACTAAAATTGTGACTAAAATTAAACTGACAAAATATCTATTTTTAGGTCTTCTGCTGTTCCTGATTTGAATTAGAAGTTGCATGTACCTTTTAAGCAGGCTTTATTTCTGAAGCCAAAGTTCTTTCATGTGAATACAGTAAGTGTGATGGAAATAACATACCGTTAAAAAAACTTTAACTTTGGATACACATAGGTCAGTTTCCCAATTGCTACATAAATCAAAACCAAAGTGGACATCCTTGCAGATTTTAAGGACTCTAAAAGCAAGTGTGCATAGCATTTAATCAAATTGGTGAGGCACATGGAAACTGAATAGCATCTTTCCTTAGCAGTCACAGTTCCTGGAAAAGTATTCACAACTTGAAGAATAAAACTTATGTATATTCATGTATCTGTTTTCTGAAAAATAAATCTGTAGTTTATATAGAGAGAATAATCTCTCAAGAAAGATGCATGTTAGCTGCCAGCACCAAAGCTCCTGAGAGATTACACTGAACTATTTTAAAAAAGGATCATTTATTTAAAGTACACACTGTAAAATGCTCAGCACTTCTGATCAAGTGGAGTACAGAACCACCTCCTACCTTGTACTTGCAAAAGCAAAGTTCTCAGAGCTCCTGAACCATATTGATACTAAAAACAAAGGGAATAATTTATTTCTAAAATGAAAAAGGGAACTGCCACCATGGTTTTGCCTTTCAAATAAAAAAGGGATATTTATGATATAAACAAACACAGACATAGTTCCTCATCAGACTTTAAATCTCACTCCTCTTCAACTTTTTCTCTTGTAATGTCTTTTCTATTGCATAAAACAATGTGTAAATTCAGCTTGTATTTCCTGCTATTTGCCAGATAAAAATAACAACAGGGGAAGAAAGGGGGAAAAAGTTCATCAGTATCTCTCATGCTTATACGTTTGCTTCTTTCCTAGAACACTGTAAATGTCTCAGGCAAACTCTGTGAAGTCGAACTTGCAACAATCAACCCTTGAAAGGAATCCTATATGGTTTATGGCCTGTAACAGGTATTTCAGGTGTAGAAAAGACATACTTGTAGGTGTGGGAAAAGGAGATAAAATATGGGATAACCTTCCATTTCAAGCCAGTGTCTATATTTTGAGAACATATCCCCTTTAGAAGTCATGCAATATGGTTATTGCTGCCTTTGTGTATGTCCATAGCAATTTGAAGCCTTAATCACTGTGCTCGATACACAAATTGTAAAAAACAGGACTAGTCAAAGTTGGGCCCTTCCCCAAGGAACTTAAACATACAAGACGAGACAAGTAACTACTCACAAGGGAAATTTAGAAAGCGGTTCCTCAGGGACCTAAAAAATGGACTCTATTTGTTGTTACTGCTCATTAAAGAGACCCTGTTCTGAAGTTATCAAAAGAACAAATTCCTAAGACATTCCATTTCTTTAATACAAGATGACAGAAGAAAGAAAATACTGGTATAATATACTGTGAGTGCATAAACCCCTATCATGCTAATGGATGAGTGCTTAAGGGAAGCTACAGCCCACAACACAGATTTTGTAAAGTCACATGCCAGATTTCCCTTTCTAGAAGTACAGAAATTAAAAGTAAAGAAAGAAGGGAAGAAAGTCACAAGAAATGAAGCCACCAGGGGCTTGCACAGCCTTGTATCTCTTACTTCACACTGTGGTTATGAAAACTCCTCTGGTCAAAATTAATCCATGATACTATTAAAGCCATGGGAACTATGTGTTGATTTGCATGGGCCATGGTTTTACTAAGGGTATTGAGGGAGCAGTGCACATTGGAGCATGACCACAGCTTGGCCATGGAGTATGTAACACAAAGAAAAATGTACTCTGTATTTAAAACTATTAGTTCTGATATTATCTTATTTGCCACATTGGGTATCATGAATTGTACTACACTGCACAGGCACAAATAAGCTTCTCGTTATAGGAGCAGGTATGAAGTTTCTTATGAACAGCTTAGTCCATAAAATCCAGCATTAGGGCCTGAGTAAGACAGACAAAAATATGATGCCTCACAAATGAATGCTAAAACCCCTTATATTTTTTAGTATGAGTTCTGAGGAAAGGAAGCAGAGGGTTTTTCAGAGAAAGAATTAACTAAATACTGATTAAAAAAAATTTAAAATGGCTTGCAGTGAGATCTATTTTGCCTTTAGCATTATATAAGCAACAGTTTATATACAAACAACAATTTATAAATTATATTAATATTCTGGATAGTTATATTTTTGTTAGTTATATTTTTAAACTATTTCTGTAATGTGTTCCATATGCCTTTGAGGTATCTGGAAGGTTTATCACTCAGTAGGAGGTAGTCCCATGTATCCAATGAGACAATTTAGGGCTCAAAATGTAGGACTGGTGATGTGAGTAGAATATTAGATTATTCCCGATAAGGAATAACTTGCTATTTAATTAGCCAACTCATATATAATCTCACTCAATAAAAATTTAACATCAAAGAAAGTTTATGGGTGAAAAAATGCAAGAGAAGTTTGCAAGCCACTATGCTTTTATTTGGATCAAGATTTTGACCACCTTGAAGTTTAAAGTGTTAGCATAAAAAGTTTTATTCTTAGAAACTTCCACATCTACCCATTGAAATATAGGGTTCATGGGAACATGGAATCCTTCATTGGTTTGTTTTCTGGTTAGGTTAATGTTTTTGGTTTTTTGTTTTAACAGAGTGCTTTCTTTATTCTCTTTCTTTGTAAAATGGCAGATTGCCCTCCTTTTACACGCAGAAAGAATCTGCCTTTGTAAGAAACTTATTCTCTCCTGCCAGCCCATCATATTTGCTCACCTCTGTAATTAATGGATCAAAAATGGAAATGGATCTGAAATGACTGTATCAGCTTTTTATCAGCTTTTTATCAGCTTTACTGATCTGGAAAAAAAGCAAACACCACTTCAGCTCATGACAGTATCTATCACAGTTTCATGAATAACATCCTGAGGAGCAGTCATGTGAAAAAATAAAGGACCACAAAATTAATTTACTTGGGGCTTAAAGCTAGATACACTTATTTTAATTTTATTCCAAAATTACTCCCTTTTCATACCATTGTGCAGTCATCAGACTCTTTGAAGACCAAAACAAAGCATGTCATGAAAGGCCACTAGCCCAAGCACTCTCTGACAGCCCTTATCAGCCAAATCATGAGGAAATGAGCCTGGCTCAAAAGTGAGTTAGATAGAAACTGGGTAATAGCACAAAATTTCATGTATACATTTCACAGGTATAGGAAAAAAATATTATGAAATCTCTTCAAATAGAGAAAATATGTTTCCACTACCACTACCCAGATAATATGATGTTATTAATTCACAGGCATACTGTATTTATTTCTGAATATGTAGCATTTAGGGCATTTATTAGAATAATTGGTAAATGAAAAATCAAAACATTGCCTTTTACCTATTTGCCTCCTGCCCTCTTCCTCCACTAGTGTCAGTGTCAGTTAAAAGCAGTAACAAAGCGACAGTACATGCCTTCACTAAAGTAATGCATGCTCATACTCCTGAGTGTTCAAATGCAGTCACCCTTCCTTTTTAATACAAAAACAGTTATAACCTAGAATTCAGTCATCTGTGCTCATAAAGCACTGATGCAGAGAGACCAAAATCCTGAATGATGTCTTTGGGTGATAGCATACTATAGACTACTAGAACTGTCATTAATTTCCCAGAGATTAATAAGGGGCAGATATTCCCTCACATTGCCATG
The DNA here is from genome assembly GCF_023638135.1 of Falco biarmicus. NCBI lineage: Eukaryota > Metazoa > Chordata > Aves > Falconiformes > Falconidae > Falco > Falco biarmicus. The sequence goes on from NC_079297.1 coordinate 24,732,959, forward strand.
GAGAACTGCTGAAACATAAAGCTAACAAAAGATGTCTATGAAAAGACATGTGTGTCCGTCTCTCTCTAAACACATTCAACATGTCAAATATTTCAAATGTCAATTTTTTTAGATGTCACTAACTCACCACGCTATATCCATTCTGCATGTACCCTACATCTGACATAGGCTTCATAAGTAAGAGAGACTTATCTTAAGGAATTTGCATAAGCTTGGAGCTAAATCCGCAGTAAAACACTGAATATACGAGCAATATAATCTCAAAGTTTTTCTCATTTCTAAGCATGCAGACTATATGCTTTTAAAGCAGTCACAAAGGAACTAACAGTGCCTCATGGTATTACACAACAAACTGAAATATGGGTTCCAGGCACAATATGACCCAAAAAGAATAAATTAATTGCTTTAACATGTAGGTATGATGAACTAGGAACTGCAGTTTTGAGAGGAATTACAGAAAGAAATGTATGAAGGCATCAAGTAAGGTTTTCACTTGCACTAAGTGTTAATAAGGATTGCATATTGCATCTCAGAACATGAATGAAAATTCTGCTCAGGTTATACAACAACCTGAATCTGGGTTAGCAATATTAACAATAAAAGGAGTGTTTAAACCGAATTGAACGTAACTTTACTTGAATCCAAAAGAACTGTTAGTTGAAAAGGATATTTACAAGACAAACATTTGCACAACAGAGTCTCAGGCTAGGACCTGAAATCAGGAGGTTCTGTTCCCATCTCAGCTATTGACATGCAATCTTGAACAAGTCTTTCTACATCTTTCACATTGTGTTTAGATACTTGTTAACTTTCACTATGTAAATATACAAGATAGAGTGCTCTTTGTTCAGCACACATGGCCCTGGGCTTGAGTACAGCCTCCTTATGTTACTAACACAAATGAGCGCACCAGTTAGTAAATACCAAAGTCACTAGCGATTTCAGAAGCACTTGATCATGTAAAGCAAGTGAACTACTGTGTTCCAAGTAGTCATTCATCTCCATTCCTCTAGTTCTTGATTTGATATACATGAGTTTCAGATATCACTATGCTTTTTCACAAGATTAAAAAACAAAGCAAAATCCAAAACCACATCAGCTTTGTGAAGGAGAAATTGAAATAGCCATGAAACACCCTATTTTAAGGATTTGTGATTTTAATGTCCTTGGAACAGTTTTGTCTACAACTGTGGAACCAGAAGTTGGTGCTGGTAACTGAGTATTACGTGGTGAATCAGTTTATTTGGCAACTGCCTGCAAGAGTTAGAGTTATGAGAAGAAATCCAGTTAGAAATAAACCATTGCTCAGGAAAGAAATATGTCAGGGGATACAGGTGATAAGAGAAGCCTGAAGAAGCTAACCTTGTCATTCATGCCCAACAAAATGGCAGTACGTGAAGACACCAAAGCAGGACCTTAGTGAAAAGGTCACAGAAATTGCTGAACAGAAAGTTACACATTTTGTGTGATAAGCTGATACTTGACAGAAAAAGAAGGGAAAAAAAAAAAAAAAAGACTCTGATATGCAATAAACTGAAAAAGCCAGAGGTATAACAACAGTGTACGTGGATGGGAAGAAAAGTTGGCAGACAGAAGGCAGAACACAGCCAAGAACTTGCAACAGAAGCAGAGGTAAAGCAAAGCAGTATGAAGGGGTTAAACAAATGTTAGTAGCTGTAAGTCTGTAAAGACCAAGAGACATGTTCATAGTCTCATGATATAGATTGAAAAACATGGCATTTGTCTTCTCTAGGCAATTTTCTTTGCTTCATTATGTTTACATAATTGAGAAAGGTATCTAGAAAGAAATTGACACCTTTTGTCACTGTAGACTTCTAAATATAGAACAAAATGAATCAAAAATCTGTAGTTAAATTTCCAGATTTAAAGTGTCAGTAGCAACCTCCAAGCTGTAATTATACTCGCTTGCTAGCAAAACCAAGCAACTGGTAAGTCTGGAAAAGAAACACTTTTAACACTGTTGGAAGATACTGATAAAAAGGCTAATTGTTATTTTACTGCACTTAATATTCTTATTGCATTTAGTTAGCAAACATACATGACTTTTGTATATATGTATGATCCACATATACTGTAAATATAATGTTCCAGTATACAGTAAAGCATTAGGATAGGTGAACATGAAATGCTATGCAGATATGCCTGATAGAAAATCTCTCCAAGTGAGCATAAGAGTTCTAAGGTTAGGTTTCAGCTGCTGTAAATAAACCTACTTTGCTTCCTTCTTCATGTCTAGTCCTGGGTCTGTATGGCAGATGGTTATGAATTTTTCAGTGTATCCCAAAGTAGTAGAGTTTTTAACCAATTTACCCTTACTGGATGGCATTCTCATCCTCTCCAAAAGCTATCTGAAAATGTAGACTATGATTTACGTTGTGGTGTAGATGACCAGTGTCTCAGTATGGCACAAAGTCAAGGCAGTGGAGGTTAGGAAAAGAGAGGAACACAGCTCAGAAAGAGGAGATAGCCTACTCTGCTACAGCAAGAAAACAGTTGTTAGAATTTAAGCGCTGAAGAGTCATGCAAGAACAGGAAAGTAAGCAACTTATATTACAGCTGGTGGTGATCTGCATCACAGAATCAACTCTCACAAAGGAAAGTGATAGGTTCAAACCATGATGTTTTGATTACTATTAGTACTTGAATCTGCAAGAACTCTCCACCAGTATTCAGTGGTATGTGGCCACAGAATCAAATTTGTCTATTTTTCTTGCCTAAAAAATGTGTATGAAGTGTTTTGGGTTTCTTTTCAGGCCACTAGATTAAAGTCAATTCATTTATAACATTTACATTTTTGCTTTCAGCTGTGTCACTATAAACGTGTAGAGACTGCAAGCACGGACCTGATGTTAAACAGCACATGTGGCAAGAGAGGCAAGGATGAAAAACTGCAGTTACAAGGAAAAATAAAATGTGAAAGCTACTAGTTTTCATCTTCTGTGCAATATTAGTGCCTTTTTTAAAAATATGCAGACTTGTCATAAGCCAAAGTAGATGCTAAGGAGTGATGCTAAGGAGGTCAGGAAGTGTTGTGTGGGGAGCAACACATGGAGAACATGTTCATGTGTTCTCTGGCTGACACAGCCAACTATGTCAAAGCTCATCTGATAAAGACTGAAACTTCTGGGTTCATCTGGTTTTTCTTCCATCTGTCAGCCTACCACACTCACAAAGAGGTATTCAAAACCTAGAAACAAATGCTGTTTTGTTTCAACATCTGTAAATAGGAAAAGGGGTTTTTCCATGTGATCACACAATATCAGTGGAACATCTAAGTGCACAAATAGCATGAAATGCAAAAACTGCAGCATAGCTTTCTACATTCCTCAAATCATACCCTGACACTTTCATGTCAGGGCAGCATTTTTTATCTCACAGTGAAGTCAGTCCCAAAAAAATCATTATGCCAAGGAAAAGTAAGCAAGGCAATAATCTCCCTATATCTAACTTAAATGTTTATCAAGTTGTTTAGTTTCACGACACCTGAATAATTTTGACATAAGCAAAATCTAGCCATTCATCTTTCCCCTTCCTTTATATTTAAGACTATGTATGCAAATTATTTCTGTTTTCTTCAGCTATGCTAATTAACACACATCTACTTAAAGTTTTTATGCTCTCTTGTAATTATCTAGTATTAGCCAGAGATGGTCATACATTTGAGTCAATAGGGGCCTTTACTATGAAAGCCTCTGATGATTTCAAATGTATTTGTTAAGCACTCCACCAACATCTGGCCTTCCCACTTTACAACCAATCCTACACCATACCAAGGACTGTAAAAACAAGTAAACGCTAGTTCCAGAAAATATGATTGTGTGTAAGAAATATTGCAAACATACAGGAAATGACAGCTACAATTCCATCTAAGCCTCTGTGGAACTACTTTACCCATGAATGCTAAAACATTATAACAGGGATTCTCTGATTATTAAATAAACAGGTTATTCCAATCTGCATATAGAGAAAGTTCACCACCTTTTTTTGGCTGTTGCATAACCTCAAGCTTTTCTGTCATTTATTGGAAAATATTTTGTTCATATTTTATTTTAGAATTTTTATAACAGAATTTAAGCCTCTCTTGGATGCTTGTGTTTATGCCCTTGTTAAAGATTATCTCTCCAGTGATTCTGGGCATGAAAATTGCTTCTACAGGGATCTTTTGGGATCCAGTTCCTCTGGAATCAGGTGAAGAGAGGCATGCAGAAGCCCTCTGAGCAATCTAACAAGGTCTACCACTGCAGCTTTTGCTTCCCCTTTTCCTCACACAACTGTGCTTTCATCTTATCCAACCGACTTGCTGACATCACAGATACTGAGATGTCGCTGAAGCCACAGCTGCCTAAACTGCTGCAGACCATCTCTCGTTAAGTCTACTTGTTCACCACGGAAATGAAAAATAAGAAAGATTTAGATAGGTAGATGAATAGGAAAAGGAAAGGAGTAATAAAAGCACTGCTACCATAATTAATTCACATTTTCCAAGCAATCTCATGTCTAAGATTTCTAATAAAAGAGATGAGCATATTCCATCTGAAGAAAAAAGGGGAGAAAAGGCTTTTCATATACTGCCATTTTATCTCCTTTTTTTCCCTATTATTAACATTATTCAAAGATCTTTACATTTTTAAAACAAGTAAGGTTAATCCTATGTGAAGCATCATTAACTCTTCTTGCATGCTTTGTGATTTTTCTTTTCCTCAGTAGGGACAGAAAGCACAACTACAGACTATGCAGTTAATTATAGTGTAGCTGCTGCCTCAGCTGTGCTGTTATGACTGGTGGGAGAACTACAGGGGAGAACTGAAGAGGTCCTTTTCAAGGATGGCTAAAAGCCACTGGTTTTAGGGCCCCCCTGTGGCAAACCTCAGGATTCTGCTTCATTTTTATGTTCTATTTTGAACATCATGCACACCCTCAAGAATGAGGATCTCTAAGACACAGTTAATTTGCTCTGTTATATACTTCTGTGCTGGCAGCTGCAAAAGGGTCATTTCCAGGATCACTGTCATGGATGGACAAAAGATTTGGACATCAATCCAACAGAGCACAAGAACAGCATTATAGCACAGCATTTTATTGTGTATTAGCTGCAGAAATAAAAAATGTCCTCTACATCTATTAAATTAAAATTTATAATTCTAATGGAAAGTCTGCACACATTGTTTTACAGCTTAGCTGGTTCTTGAATCCTTGCTTTGTTACGAAAACAGTCTCTTGAGACTTAAAAGGATACAAAACCATAAATCATATTTAGCTACATTTACAACAGTCATTATTCACTTACTTCTCAAACAAAGCCCATGTAAGACATTTATATAATTCTTAATATAACCTTCATGACGATCTTTTAACAGCCCTGCTTCTTAAAAGTTAACATCAATGTAGCCACTTCAACGCATGTGTACATAGTTTATTTATGGGAATTGACTGCTACACCAAATTCTTCTTGGAAGTGTTATGCTGCAAAGCTCTGTATCATGTGTTATAAGTACTACTATAAGAGCACATAGTGACCCTGTCCCTCCACTATTTTGTTCTTCTGTTACTTTCAACAGATCATTTAAAATCAATGAAACTTAATATGATAAAACATAGAAATATCACATCAAATTAAAGTGTCTTACATAATAGCAAGTGTTCTGTATCTCAAGCAGTGGGTTGGAGTGGTTGAAACTTTGAACATCATCATGGGGGTGGAAAAAGAAGGAGACATAGCTCATAACGACTGTACTTTTTAGCCTGAGAAATTCAGTGCAAGAAGGCCAATCTAAATTATGCAGTCTGTGTATTAAATGCTTAAAACATCACATAATCTACCATATCAGAAGAATCAGAGTATACGACTACTTCAAGAAGTACCATAAGGTAAACAAGATTATATAAATTAAGGTAAAATATTCTAACACTGTCATCTTGTGTTCATCAAGAGAGAATTCTAGCTTTATTTTATTATTTACTGCTGAAGCCAACAACTTCTGATCACATTTTCTATTCCCAAAGTGTGGTCCATAACGCCTTTCTTACTAATGCTTTGCTAAATACCTAAGAACACAAAGTATTTCCTAAGTCACTGAATATTTTAGTCAAAAACTCAGTGGAACTTAGGGGTTTTTTTCTTATTATTTCCCCTTCAGAAAACTGTTTTTTCCCCTCACTACAGCTAATGGCAGGCAGATTCCTGGCACCAAAAGTATATAGTGTGAACTCTTTTTCAGCATCTAAATGACGCTCTGTTGCTTTCAAGCAGTGCATTAGACTAAAATAAAGCTGAACACTACCACGATGGTGGAAAAAATATGTGGAAAGTAGCATATATATACAGGCTGCATTGTTTAGGCTAAAAATAAGAAACAGAATGCGTGAACTCTGACCACGACTACATGAGATTCCCTGCATCTATTTTATACATTCTGTAGCTCACAAGTATGGTTTTGCTTACTAAATGCCCAATTAGTTCATACACATTCATAGACCGTTTCAACTACTAGTGATTGAAACAGCACAATGAGTCTCTCTCTGCATAGTTTATTATGGACATAATCAAAGAATCACAGGACAAGTCAAGTTGGAGGGGACCTCAAGAGGCCAACATCCTGCTAAAAGCAGGGTAAGCTGTGAGATCAGACCAGGTTATTCAGGGCTTGATCCACTCAGGTCTTGAAAACCTCCAACAACGAAGGCTGCAAAGCCTAAAAGAATATGGCTAATTACGTGCATTACATGGTATTTTTTTTCCTGACTGCTTGACTTATGTTGACAGAGAAAAATTTAAAAATCTCCAGTGGGAATATGAGTGTATATATAAGCAGACACATGCAGAAACAGAGCAAAATATGCTTTCATAAACTTATTCATAATGCTTTCTGCTCCCATAAAATCTTTTCAAGGAAAAAATCAAGGTTTTTAATACAATAGGAAGTGAATAAATGGCTGAAGGAAAATGTGATGCCTCTATGAATGAATATTAATTAATACTTTGCCAATTATCATAAGGAAAGATTCCTGAGTGGCATTAGCATATGTGTTAGCCCTGAGTCAGTGCAAGAGGAAAAGACTATTTCTGCTCAAAGGCTGAGGAAAAATGTTTTCCATTTCCACACCTCGAAGTTATTTACATTTTGTTTTTAACAGCTAACTCAATCTCCTTATATTTGTGACATACTTCAAGCTACACACTGGTAAGCATTAACACCTGTTACCCAGCACTGATGGATTCATCTTATACTTCATGTTGGAAAACCAAGCATCTTTAAGTATAATAAGTGTAATATGAAATACTAAAACTGATTCATAGTAGTTCTCAAGAGAAACATTTTGGCTAATGGAGAATGTCTTTAGGTCAAGTATGTTTGTACCCAAAATAGTACAGCAGCTTTCAAATAGTTGCTTAAGTAATTTCTTTATTCTAAAAGTCCTTAACACAGCTTTCATTATTCATTATTTATTTCTGTACAGCATCTTACATTGCATCTTTCACTTAAGTATCTCAAATCTCCACTAAAACACATGACTAACCATTTTTGGTTTCTCTTCTCTCTATTCCTCTTTCTTCAGGAACACTATCACATATACAACCTGAGTAAAGAGTGGGAAGAAAAAAAGTGTCTCTAAGCATATGTGGTGGTGTGTGTTTGTGTTAGAGAAGCATTTCTCATTGTTCTTTGAGCACAAGGTAAGGTAGGCTGTTACCACTCAGCTCCTATGAGAGTCTGTCACACAGATATTAGGACATTATGAATTTTAATAGTATTAATCTTTACAGTATTGCTATACTTCTACAGTTATATGATCATTTTCATTGCTTGCCAAAGCAACGTGCACAGTTTCCTAAATTATGCAGACTATTTCATTTAATTAAATGAAAGCTGCCTTACTATCTTTCCTGGATATTGCTATTTAAGGCTACAGAACATAATATTCAATTTATATTTTTGTGGTCACTTATGGTTAATGTTCTAATAGTCTTCATTTATATTACATTACTGTTACTATGAGAGGATAAGTATACGCCATTAATATGAATAATAACCATTTATGTACTATTAAATCTTGCATGGGATTATACTTGGATTGCAAGAGAAGACAGTAGTATTTCACAAATATACTATTGTCTCTCACAGGAAATTTACCTTCTGTATCTTTCCTAAGGGGCTTAATTAACAAATATCATTTGTTCAACTGACAGTCCTGCCAGATGACAAGAAACAACTACCACATCTCTTAAAACCACTTGCAAAATAGTTTGCCAAAGAGATAAAAACGGGTGAATTTACTAAGTCTTTATGGTGAAGAAGTACACCAAATGATACATTTTCATATTACAAATAGGAAGGCCTAGCTGAAAGAAAACCAAGAGCTACCCGTTTACATAAAAATAGATTCCCCGTTTTTAAGGTTTCAAGTGGCAAAGTCAGCAAGTTTCAAGCACACATTCACATGTACACTAGTATGTTACTTCCAAAAACATAGAGTGGGAGTGGGTTTCTGCAAACCCTGCTTCCACTCAATAGTACTTACTCAGATCGTTCCACAGTTACGACATTTCTATCTTAGCATAATATAACACATACTTAAAGCATTTCCTCTTCTCAGATAATTCCATGATATTTCCATCTCACTTCCCCAAAGGAGATCTCATTATCTATTCTAAGAATAATTTAGCGAAAATTCTTACAGAAGGACCAACTGCATAGAAAAAATTCACCTGCCTCAAAAAATAAGCAATAATGATTCAGAACAAAGGAGTGTATTTAAGGGCAGCAAAAGTAGGGTCACATAAAAAGAATCATTACTGAAAGGAAAAACTAATAATTCTTCTGTGAGCAAAAAACTTGGGGACAACACGCTTCCAACCCATTTGAAAATTAAGATGAAATTAACTCTGCCTTTTAGAAGCATACAAACTACTTCTCAAAACTACAATTAGCAGAACCTGAGCTAAAAAAAGACTCATTGGTTATTGAGGTTTGTGCACCTGACTAAAATCAAGAACCCCTACTAGCACAGATAAAGAAATAATTTTATTAGTTAATTTAGCAAGGCATTTAGCAGATTTGGAGAGATATCCTTTCATGACAACTGCCTGTCAGATTAAAAAGCATAGCTTGAACTTGGGTCCCTCAATGCTAAGTGTCATCTATCAAAATAGAATGTCATTCTCTCCTATTAGATTCTTCCCCTTTCAATTAGACTAATCACTAGCTCAAAAACAATGACCACCAGACAAAAAAATAGAAAGTACAGAAGTACACTGTATATGTATCATTTGATAATTTTCAAGGAGAGATGACAGGGCCAACCAAGCCTTTCAAAAGTCTAATGTCCTTTCACTAATACCCACCCTGTAACACCAGCTGTGCTTCTAGAAGCAGCAAGCAGTACTGCAGAATAACCTGCACAGCCTGAGATCTGACCAGAAACACAGAGTGATGTACTTGTCACAGGATGCCTGAGCTGTGCTTCCCAGCAAAGGCAGAGACACTCGGGAGAAAAGTTGTAAACGGGACCCAGTGAGGAAGGACAGACTTCTTGAGAGCAGAGTGCATGGGACTGATATGCACAGTAAGGAAATTGTCAACTTGTTTGCTTCTACCCTGTTAAGGCAAGCAGAATTTTGTGCCTTTTTCTGAGAATTAACTAAGAATACAGCTCAATCATTTAATCTGTGTAAACCAACAGAATGTATATCATCAAAATTAGCTACTCAAACTAAAAGAAAAACATTATGGTTTTACAGATGATCAGAGAAAGACGACAGAAAAATTACTTACACATTCATCCATCACGTTCATTAGTCCATTACACATCTTGATCCATCATTTACACATGTAAATACCATATGGTGTTGAACATCTTAATGTAAAGCTCAGTACAGAACCCAGTTAATGACAGCTAACGGAAATAATTAGGCAGGCGAGATAGCTAATATACATTCACTGTCACATATTTGGGGCCAGTAAATGACTGTACTGCATTTGCAGGTGAGGTGCAATTCTCTAAGGAAAACAAACTTAATTAAATTAAGCCAGTTACATACATAAGAGTTGTCAAAACCCCAAATAATCCAAATAAAAAATACTGGTTCAGCTCTGCATCCAGAGGAAATCGTCAATTTCTGACCTGAACATCCAGCCCTAGTGTTTATTGTTTAACATGAATCTGATATAAAATAACAAATATGTAATTATAACTAAGACCAAGGACAGTAATGCTCAACTGATTCCTATGCATGAGGCTACCACAAAATATCAGGGGCAAATTTAACTGCTAATGATTTCATAATGACCATCACCAGCTCTATTAGCCTAATGGTCTGTAGCTGCAGAATACAACTACAATGCACTCTGGAATTTCAGGTACTGGAGGACAAAGCTCCAGTTTGTGCTCATAAGTAAACTTCTGCCACCTGTCCTGTAGGCTTACTTCTGCCTGTAAAAACCTAGAGGGTTCTTTTATGCTCACAGTGAAAGCAAGATTTCTGACTAGAGATATATATCAATAATTATTTCTATGATTAATTGGCCAAACTGGGATGCTAAAAAGAAATTGAGTGTACTCCAGAATTTTATTTTTATTTTTTTTTTTAGTATTTGCTGATAAAATTCAAAAGCAGGGGAAAAAAATGTTTTGAAGTACAGCACTCATTTAAAAAAAGCATAGTTATATTTAGGAGACTTTGGAAAGACAAAGGTTTAATTTTAATTAAACTCAGCAACAAAGCTTTTTTTTTTGTCTTTTTTTTTTTAAAATGTACAAAGATATTTGACTTTCAACGATTATATATATATATAGTTTCAGTGGGGAGGGAATTCATTGCATTCAACATAAACTACTGATCAAAATATGTAATCTTTTTTCTGAGAAAAGATAAATCAGAAATTTTTGCTCAGACCTAGCTAAACGTCTTCAACTGCACTCCTGTATGCTTGCAAGGATTAAATATTATCTTTGTCCTGTAAACTTGTACAACCTGCTATCTCAGATCCTTGTTCTCATCATTTTCATTATCCTTTTTACCTCCTGAACATTGTCAGTCTCAGAAGTTACACTCCTTTTTCTCCCACATTATGTTCTCCACACTGAAGGGATTAACTTCTAAACTTCTAAAAGCCAAACCCAAACATTCTCCTCCTAAAGAGTTTCTTCTTTAAGATCACCAAATACTGATCTACTCCCTTCTGGAACTTTTATAAAAAGAAAGCAGCAGAAAGTAGCTCTGTTAGTGTTGGAGAAACTACCCTGCATCTTCATCATGTAAGCTTATGGAGAATTTAGTCCGTAATTATTGAAAACCTCATTTGTCACAGCTATAGAAGCAAAAGGGCTTCTATACCTAAAAGAGCATCCCTCTGTGACGTTGTATCTACAAAGGCACAAGTTAAACCAAGAAGAATGAAACTACACCATAATCACTGCAGAAACTGCAAGTGTGTCAAACGTGTAAAGCAATTCTTCAAAGGTACAATGCTAAGGTTGTCATGACAACCCTTCTCACTCCTTCCCACTGATATTTGGCAAGAATTTCTACATTTTTTTAAAGCATCTTTACTGCTTCCCTCCTAGCCCTTTTCTCCCCCTTCACATAATATGAATGATATCACTGAAAGTGAAGAGCATGCAAAAACATCAGTATGCAGCCACTTCATATAGAAGACTGAAGATACATCTAGCCTATATATGTTGTGGGGTTTATGCTATCACAAGTATGACAGTCCAGCTAGCAATAAAAGCTTTTTTTTTTTTTTTTCCCCTGCAGAAGACATTGTGTGTCATTGACATGTTAACCTTTACTGAAAGACTCTAAACAAGAACCAGCTTAAAAGGACTGGGAACCTGAGAGGTCTGTGAGCTTATAATTTCCATTACACCTGCAGACAAATCTTATGCCAATAGTATGCTCTCGTGCCTGCCTTCTAAAGAGCTACCTTGCTGCCCATGCATCTTTCTACAGTCAAAGATGTGTTTTGATTAGTAACAGAAGGATTCTTACGATTACGTTCACAGAGTAACTTTAGAAAATCAATCTAGAAAAAAAGGCAATCTTTTCCATCTGCACTGCAGTCACAGTTTGTTCCACTCATAGTATTTGCTGTTCTCTCCATATTATGGCACAACATGTGTCATAAATATTCCAGAGTGCCTGACTGCTCACCACCTGAAGTTTTGCAGTCTAAAGCCCTATCTGCTGATACGGTGCTCAGTCAGCTAATAGGATTTCTTCCCACAATTTTGAAAAACCTGTAGCTTTGTTTTGCAAGAACCAATTGTCTTAAACGTTTAACTAAACAGTAAAAGGCAGCACCAATGTGCCACATCTCTCTGCTCAAGCATGAGGGTGAAATTGAAGAGCTGAGCTCTCAAAGGAACAGTGCCTGCCTCTGGCTTCTCCCTGAAGCCCATGGAATGCTCCCCCGCTTCCCAGCAATGAGTGTGTGCCCATGGGTGATTTCTGTTCACAGCCAGCTTATATGAAAAGGAAACTCATTTTCAATTTTACATGCAGCTGTGAAGATACATGATTTCTATCTAATTTCCTTCTCCAGAAACAGAGCATCTGTCTCAGAGCGTATGTCCCTAGTTCAAGGTCCCTTGAACACAATGGCTTCACAGTAAATTGACTAAACTTTTGCATGAAGAAAGTATTTTTATGGCTTGATCTTTCAAGGACAATCACTCAAACATGCTAACAGCATTCTGGGATATATTCTTTTGTGTTCTCAATAAAAGTAAAATTATTTTGGCAAAAGCAAAAGGTCCATATAGTCCAGTGTCCTGTTTCTAGTAGTGGCCAGAATTCAAGGAGATTCCAGCAACTGTGATCATATTTCTATGCAAACCCAAAGCCTATGCACACAGCTGCAGGAAGACCTCCGTATTTATCAGTTTCTGATTTAGGTCCTGTGAGTACTTTACAGATTTTTCTATGAGAAAGTATGTGTGTGGAAACTATTCCACAATTAACAGTATCCACAAAGTGCTACAAATATCCTGAAAACTCCAGTGGATAGTAACCAAGACCATGCAAATCCATGCTGGCAGCTTGTGAAAGGCAGACACACTACCTCCACACAATTCACATTCAAATGCAAGGAAAGTACTTGTGTTTTTAAAACAAATGACCAGACCATACTTACCACATTATAGTAGCATACATATAGCTACAGACCTCATGATGGTTAGCAAAGGAATAGCCAGTTATGAGATATTGCTGACATTTGAAAGAACTCCCCGAGTAATATATATATATTACCATAGGACAATTCCACAGGACATAGGACAGGACCAATCCTTCAGATGAATGTCACATAAATACCTACTGTGTTGTCCTCTACAAGTACTTCTGATCAGTTAAAGGGATTCTATTCTGTTTAATACACATAAATATAAACAAAGTATCAGTTGTGTTTGCTAAGATGCAAACAAAAGAATTGTAAATTTGTCTAACTAAAAATAATAACTTATGTGAACTGGAATAAAGCTGTTTTACAAAAAGGTCTCAGTCCCTCAATCTTTGCACTCTCTATTCCAGATTTTAGCATTTGAGAATACTATTAAGCAGTTGGAGATTTTTCAGTAATGTAAACATTGTATTATAGCTAAAACTTGATCACTTTACTCTTTAGCATGAGTACAACCTGAAATAAATCACACACAAAAACAGCTCAACAAAATAATTTTCCTTTCATTTCCCATAGTGTTTCCCCTTGCTATAGTAGTTTTCCCCAGCCATAACACCTAGGTGAAGAAGGGATTCAGTGGATCTAAAGGGCTGTTATCCTTCCACTGCGATTCCCCATAGGAGGTGAGACTGGTTGCCAGTGGTGGAGCTGCTCCTTTAAATCATGTGGCACAGGTTCATGCACCAAGATCTAAATTTCTCAGACTCAAGCCCTCCCACAGACTTAAGGACACAGGACATGCAGCCATCACTACCTGACTAACTGCTCCAGAATCAAAAATGGGGGAAAGGTCACAAGTTCTACCATCAGAATTTCCTCAAGGTAAACATCCTATCAATGTGCTTCATCTCCACCAGGCATTACAGTACTGTGCACATTTAGTAAGAGCAACACAGCTGCTGCTTTTGAATAAAGTCAGAACTCAGATCCTTCTTCTTGCTACTCTTTTTGTTCTTCTACAGGAAACAGAAGTATATTCATAGATAAGCATTGCAGACTATACAGATCAAAATTAACACACAGACCAAAACACATTCCCAGAGCGCTGGTACAACATGATGCACGAAGCACACCTCAATAGGTACATAGCTACCGTTCCAAACATTTCTTAAGCATATCTTCATGTAGAAAATGTTACAGAAATCTAAAGTAAATAAAAGGGCCAAATAATTACAGTGAAGCCTATGGCTAAAATGTAAGTTTTACTCTTTTGTACACCTTTACTGAATAGAAGACTCTGTGTCAGGCACGATACATTAATATCTTAAGGATCTGGGGAACACAATCTGTTCCTTCATAAAAATGCAGCAGCTGTAACCAGCAAATGGGATGGAGATTAAATTAGCTAAGAGTGACCAGAACTGAATGGAACAAATACAAAGTCATTACCAATAGTTCAAAAACCTGTGAAGATTTTACTGGTTTGCTAGTGCAGGTTTATGAGCATATTTGTCAAAATACACGTTGCATTGCCTAAGCTGGCTATTTTTCACAGCAGGTTACTGCTGTCAATTAACAGCATCACTCTTTTCTTACAGTGTGTGTTGGAGGCAGGGGCAAGGCTAGAAGAGGGATCAGTAGATATTTTACATGAACAGGTCACATAGATTTGCAGGGAGAAATCTCACTCCGACTGTTGGGAATTTGGTTCCTAGTAGTTACAGAGACAAATTAGGTACTGAGACACTTCTATTATTGTAAACTATAGCTTCATTACCCATAGAAAAATGGTAAAACTGGAGAAGTTTGTGTGCTGTACACACAAGGAAAACAGAAAGACTAGGTAGGTATGGCTGTATGTTTATTTCTGTGTCTCTAGCAGAGAAAGGCAGAGCAACACAAAACATGGAGAAAAGGGGGATGAATATATTTACTCATAAGCAGAGTTCTTTCAAGGGCCAGTACAGGACCTAACAGCCCTGTAAAATGAGTGGAAGTCCTAAGCTTTATGGGCTTCAATTGATCTAGATAATGAATGAACATGTGTTGATATTCTGCTCATTTTATTTAAAAGTCAGGGACTGGACTGGATCCACGCTAAAATATAACATAGACAGAATGGGATATGTAACTAAATGGAAACTGCAAACTGTATTGCTATCAGTTGCTGAAAGCAGTGTGCAAAGCATTGGCCGCAGCCTCCTTGAGTGGGACAGAAAGCACAACTAGTAAGAGAATATGAGATTAGCACACTAGAATAGACACCTCGTGAGCCTCCACAAATGGAGAACTGTTGCATGTACATAAATAAGTCAGTTTGGCTGGGGTTGGAGGTTCCCTTCATGCCTTTTTATTGACAGTAAATCTAGAGATGCTATTGCATTAGACAGTTAAAAAGCTGTCGTGCTGTCTTGCCTCACATTTTCATGGGCTATTTAACATAGCACAGGACAGTGCATCATTGTGTTCAACATGAAGGTGCAGGAAAACTCTTCTGCAGATTCAGCACAGTTGGCAAATTTGACATCCACATCATGTACGAGACAGATTTCCAGTTGTTTCTGTACGGTCACTATTCAGCCACAGGGAAACCAGGAACAGTGCTAGCATAATACAAAATTTGCAGGGTCTAACTCTACTATAGAACAGACTTAACAATAATCAAATCTGCTTTAAATCGTATTCCTCCATTGTGCATCTTTTTAACCTCTGTTTAACCTTTAATTTAAGGGTTAAAGTTAAAATTTAATAAAATTAAGGGTTATTAAAATTCAAGAAAATAAAGGGTTAAAGGGTTAAAATTTAACCTTTAATACGATCATGAAAGATGTAAAAGTAAAGGGGGGAAAAACGGGGGGAGGGGGGAGAAAAGAGAGAGGTGTAAAGACATAGTCTTTTAGAGAGCTGTATGTGTAACTACTCTTGGGTAATGAAATAATGAGTCTAAGGGGTCACTGATATTGGAAAGTAAGTGTGGCATGTTATTGAAAGATGATACAAAAGAATAGGATTGATATGATATGTCAAACATAATAAGTACATGATAAAAATCTGTTAAAGTACACTCTTTCAGACTTTTTCTATAGTCAATAACATTGTTGCTCCTGATTCATCACCTGCTGGAAGATAACTGAACTGATTTCAGCAAGTGTTTATTGGAACCTACTTGTGTTTTCTTAGGCTATTTATAGGAAGGACATGAGCTTCTGCAATTACAATTTGGCATCTGAATAAGCCTAGTGGATTTGAACTCTACTTTTTTTCTGTATAACCTGAGAAGCATGCAAGGACATAAGCTCTTCTGTTGATTACACCAATCGTTCAATCTCTTCAAAAAAACAAGAATATAATTTTTTGTTTTAAGAAAAAAAATATGTATTCATTTATGCAAATGAGGTCTGGTTTTATCTGAAGAAAACAGGGGGAAGATAGAACGGTCATGAAAAACCTCAACAAGCACTTCCCAATTTCATAGTAAAAAACCACCACTGAATCAAGGTAACAAGAGAATGCATGACATGAGTTAACTTGTAAATATAAGTCACCTACCTTTGAGAAATATGAAATCTCCACCTGTTTTGCTCCAAGCACTGCAAATGGTTGCTTATAAGAAGAAAGCAATGGCTAACAGTGTCTCAGTGTCTCCCCTAAAAGAAAAACGGGCAAAAATCTGCATTTTTATCTATGTTGTGTTCACATCTTACATATGTATCTATTGAGCATTTATGCCATCATAGGTTTAACATCACAATCATAGCCAAGCATTAATAAGTCAATGTAATTTTATATACATTTCCCTGGCACAAATGAGCCCTGATTAAAGCCATTCACCTCTAGATTCCCACTCATCACTTGGGATTTCTTTTCTGTTAGTAATGTTTTCTTTAGGTGCAACGCTGCAATGTAGTAGCAAATCTATAATCACCTTCCTTCACAGTAAGTAGTGGGAGCACCCCATGCTTTTATACTTTGAAATAATCGTTTGTTCATATACATTAATACTCACTGTATGTACCCACTTAACATTTTGTTGTAAAAATTTAAAACAGTGAACAGCAAGTTGGATAAAATTGCACCTTTTAGAAAAAGGGGAAAAACTGTTCTGAAGGGAGGGCAAACAGTTTCTCTCAGGAGCATAAAGCTGTCACGACAGGTGACTCATGTTGGGCTGCATTAGTCATGTCATGGCACATTACATAACCAGAGGGAATTGACACAACATAAACTGACACATCACAATGTAGCTTGTCAGCAGTGATATGTATAAAGCCAGGCTTTTTAAAGCAAACACAGGGAAGAAAGCATTGTGGGTTTTATAAACACCACTTTGGAGGAGAGGGGGGAAAAAATGGTGTGAAACATTCTGCTGCGAGTTATATTTTTGCAAGGAGACATTCTGTTACCCCTAGCTTTCTGGAGGATTTGAATTGAGTAGACTCGTTGATTTCAGTGGGCTGAATTCAGCTAAACCCCCAAATAGCTTAATCCTTTTCCTCAGTTGCAAATTTGGTCATGCACATTTAGCAATTTTATAGTTTTCCTTTAGATACTACATTCCTACCTGCTGCCTGACCTGGTGATGCTCGTTTAGGTAACAGTGTAACTACGTATAGCCTACAGCTCACCAGGTGCCTCACGGGTGCGTCAGCTCACGCTGTTGTAAACCATACACCTGAAATTCCCCAGGCAGGCATACACCCAGCCAGGATTTGGTACAGCCACCCCCCCCCACCCACCCCCCATTTTGATTTTGCAAACACTTTTCGCCCTTGGCTTTGCTGCACACTTTGGAAGGAGGAGAGCTTGCATTAACCATGATTAGAGAAGTCGCGTCGCACCCAAGAAGCGGGAGGCTAAGGAGCGGGATACATTGCCCAGCGCCATCTCCTCAAACGCGCGCCTCAGCGCCCGGCCGGACGGGGACGCGCCTCAGCTGAGGAGGCGACAGCGAGCACGCGCCGAGGGCAACGCCTTCCCGCCCTCGGCGCGTGCTCGCTGTCGCCTCCTCAGCTGAGGCGCGTCCCCGTCCTCAGGTTCCTCCTGACGGCTGGAAGGGTCGCTACCCGCCCCTGGAAGTGACAGGGAAGCAATTCCAAACTGGTGGCACCCGCAGGAGGGACGCCTTTACCTCAGAGCTTGCCTTTGTGCTCAGCCAGGTGCTGTCCCCGCCGAACGGCAGCCAGGGCAGTGCAGCTGGCAGCGGCCCTCTGCCAGCCGTGGCAGTGAGGGATGTGTCGCCACAGCAGACACCCAGCTGGGGCTTGATGAGCTATTAACAGGCCCTTTCCCAGGTGAATCAAATCCCACAGCCTAGCCGGGCCAACAGGAGCTGCGCTAAGCTCCCTTCTGATGGGAATAACCCCTACAGCTCAGGAGCAATGGTGCCCACGCATCCATGAGCCACCTACCAAAACGTTCACATCAGGCTACAGTCCCCACGGTTCAGGCTCCAAACGGATGCTGAAGAGCCTGCAGATCCACACAAGCATCAGTGATGGGCTCTGAAGGGAATGACCATGTTTCAGCTGTGGCAGGGCAAGACGGAGGCTCTCCTCAGAGCCTCCCTCACAGCTCAGTCGGCTAATATGAGGACTTAACAAAAAATGTATTGTGACAGCTTCCAAATTCCTGCTCTTAGGATGATGAACTTGAAATAGTTTATCGCTATCACTATTTCTGGCATCATCGCTGACTTCCATGAGCAAAGATAAACGCACATAATTAGAAGGCAGACTGGTGGAGGACAGTTTGCATCATATGTTCACACTCATGAACATATGAAGGGGTTTTTTTGTTGTTTTTCATTAAAAATCTGGCTTCTTACACAGCCTCTTCAGAGGATTATAGTTAAATGCTCAAATACAATTAAATAGGAAATAGTGTTTAAATGCAGCTTTTCAAATCATAAAGCAGAGCACACATACCCCTCTAGAGATTAAACGCAAGTCCGATTCCATTTTCCAAACCTGGCAAACTACAAGCCTACATATTAACGCACCAAGCCACTGTTGAAAGTACACCCTGACATAAGAGGTGAGGAGCCAGGCTTGGGAAAGTTGTTTACTTGATCCTAACACACACAGAGCTCCAGCATTCACTCACAGGGCTCTGCAGAAATGCCAGGGATCAGCAATGGGACAGTGCAGGCAAGCAGTACGTGACACGTGGTGCTGAACCTCAGTGCATTCTTCCCATTTCCCCTAGAGCAACCCACTTACTTCTGTGAGAATACAAATGCTTAACCAAAATCCCAGTCCAGGTGAAGTTTGGAGAGAATCTGAAATTAGCCTGAAAGTTCACAGAGGACACCGCTGTATCCAGTGAGAGGGTACAGCGCAACCATTTAAAAATACAGAGACCTGACTACAACCTACCTGGCCAGCGCAGAGACAGAACATGCATGAGATGTGGGCAGCCAATACAATTAACCAATGATTGCCCTAAGGGCCAGCAGGTCTATCAATCAGGACATTCTCTCAGGCATCCTCAGGCCTTCATACTTCACACACCAGTTGACAAAAGCAGCCCCTACGCTGCTTACGTATTTTACATATGAGTAAACTTTCAGGGAACTTTTCAACCTCAGCTATTTAATCACTGAGGCAGTTCTGCCGCTGGGAATAAGCTTCACACCTACAGTCTTTATACTACTCTAGGCTTAACAGAAGTATTATATTCGACCTGCAATTCACTCTGGAAACTTAATTTGCAAGTAGACATGCCAGAGTCATAACTGACATGGCACGTCCTTCCCGCAGAGGCGAGCATTTGGAAGGGAGGAAAGATTTAAACCATGGGATGCTACTTAGAGCACAGGATGTTGCTTTTAACATGGTAAGCACTGGCAGTCACTAGGTAAATAAGATTGACCTCCTCATTTGCAGTGCTTGCCACAGATCCACATGTGACTGGATTTGCATACCCCCAGCTCCTCCCTCCTTGCCTGGAACTTTATAAATCTGGTAACATTTTTTAAACAGAAATAATTAATTCTTAATGGGAAAAGATACTATGATATGTGTTTGCAAATAACATGACTTTTACGTTGCTTCCACTTAGATTATGCTTAATGGTAATTTTTAGAATTAGTTTGTTACAGAAAAAGAACTGTAGAGCTTTATTTACTAATCATGTTAGTTTTCTTGTTTCCTTTTATGAAACTTTTTTCCAAATCAAGAATACCAACATGCTTTTTCTTGAAAATTCTCCAGCATCCAAAACATCGTGAGTACCGTTCTCTTATGTCAAGCAGAAATGAATTGCATGGTTAGAAACATCCTTTCTGTAAATAATTACCTTAGAGCCTATCCATTTTGAAGCCCATGTTCTTCAGAGGTAAGATGAATGCACCCACTATGTGTTTTCCTCGTTCCTCCATCATGTTAACAGTAAACACACAGTAAAAAACCAGTAAGTCTGTATATTTGATCATCTGTACAATAGCACACTTCGTTTCCAATCATGTTTTTAAAGATGCGCACACTAACCTGAGCAAAAATAACCTGAAACAAAACTATGTTACACTCACATAAGGCTTCATCATTCTTTATAATAATGAGAGAAGCCTCTGAGAGAAATAGCTTTCCTTTTGTTTATTTTTTATTTTTGGTATATGAAGTTGTAATAGAGAAGTGGAAAAACAGCTGTGGCAATGTGATCAGCCCAACCTAAGGGCAATGTCTTTTCACTCATTGAGCTATTTTTAGAACTGTCACTTGTTAAAAACACTGTCACCTAAAATGAATTTACAGAAGAGGCTTTGCCTTAGACACATGGCCTGAAACACTTAACTGTAACATCACAGCAAACAAAATAAAAGGAAAGTGATTGTACAGTCTAAGACTGGCTAATTTGTACCAGTTTCATACAAATTCTAGGATTTAGCGTTAATATGTTCTGTTGCTAAGGAGCTCCTCTTCCTTTTTGTCCTTAAACAATGGTTTTGATCTTGCTTAAAGTAGTATCTATACCAAAACACCATGCTCTTTTGCAGTCAGAAAGATACTAATTTCAAGGTATCAACAAATCAAGAATTTCTCCAATACAAACTGTGCTCAGACATAGAAACACTGGGCTTATTCTTTAGTTTTTTTGAGGTTTTTCCTGCAGTAGGACCTAAGAAAGTTCAAACAAACAAACAAACAAAAAAAGGCATTTTTCACCTTCATACATCACACTCACATAAACACATCTAGCAGACTTTATTTGCAAGTGCAACCCCCTCTCTCCTGTACCACAATCATCTCTCTTCCTGCCTGAAACCTGAGGATACCTTTCCACACATCCCAAAATTGCTCAGATACCAGGGAATGAAACTGCATTAGCCATGGATAACCCTAGGGTGGGTCCATTGCTAGCTAGAGTGAAAGGCAAAAATGATACATCTGGAGTAACAGGGAGAATGAAGCAAAGCATGTGCCTTCAAATTTTACAAGATCTGCTGCATATTTGAGCAGTTTTATGGCAACTCTACTCCCAGCTTGACCAAAAAAAGATTCTCCCCAGCCAAACAAACCACAAGTTTCTACACTCAGCGTATCTTCCTTAATGTTATCCTGTTAGGTTCCTGGTGTTTACTGCAGATGGTGCCTTTGAGGATATTTTCAGAGAACCAGGAAATAACTGACAAATTTCACAGAATGGAAAAAAAACCCAACTCTTCAGAAAAAGAGTAAAATTATGCTAGCCTGCTAAGGATAGGTTGTCCACACACAAATCTAGTTACCTTGAACCAACATGTTCGACG
Source organism: Falco biarmicus (assembly GCF_023638135.1). Classification (NCBI taxonomy): domain Eukaryota; kingdom Metazoa; phylum Chordata; class Aves; order Falconiformes; family Falconidae; genus Falco; species Falco biarmicus. Next base: position 24,754,847 of record NC_079297.1, read on the forward strand.
GCAGCTTTAAAATCCAGGAGGACACATACCATTTAATAGCTGCAATAGTACTGATCTATTCTCCTACAGTAATGATTGAAGCTTAAGATGCCTCTTGAGATGAAAAAATTGCACTCTTAATGGAACTTTACTGATATCAGAGTGAAATTGGCTGCATACTTTTGTCTAGGATCCTCTCTATAAATAAGTGGATCAGATGTATCCTTAAATCATAAAAGAAAATAAAAATTGAAATCATTGTTGTCCAAATGCACAATGTTGTCCACATGTCTCAACATCCTGAGTGCTTGGACTGCATGCCAGAAATGCATTGTGCCCATTTAAATTGCTGAAGGCCTTTGACAGGCCATAAAACAAAAATAGAAAAGTCTACATTGTATTTTAATTAGGAACAAAAGATATTTTACATGGATAAAGACATCCCTTGAAACACAAGCTCATGGATACAGGGGAATTTGACTCCAACAATCAGTTTAAACTCACAGTGTGGTTTCCATTTCTTTCCCAAGGCAAGGGCCGCCATTTCACTAGTATAGAGGGTCTATGGATTTTCTTTGGGATAAAAGAGACTGGACATGTACTGTTTTATTCTGTCCTTGCCAACTGAAAATTCAGTGTAGCCATGTTTACTCTTTGCCAGTCATACGTGGTACAAGGCTTGAGAATCTGACCCTTGCTGAAAAGAAAGCTTAGGAACTACTGAGCTCATTGATGATTTGAAAGCACTGCATTAACCCGGAACAACCTTATGTTCTTATTTTCTGGAGAGAATGTTTATTGAGTATTTCACTGCCAAAACGAAATAATTCACTGGAGATACGGTTCTTGAAGAAAAGATTACATAGCCTGTAGCCCAGTTCTATATGTTGTTGAAACCTCATGGAGTAAACTCAAGAGGTTCACTATGCCTTAATCCTATTCTTGATAAAACATTATTAAAGGCCAGTATATGAAATCATAGCATTTAGTCTATTTAGCATGCTCTAAAACTTTTTTCTTACAGTGACTGGATAAATGTACTGTAATACATATATTACTTTATATACAAGAAGTAGGGCATACAACTGAAAGCAAAGTTTGGAGCATATTAAACTAGAAATTTAAGGGTCCCCAGTTTAAACCAATGGCTTTGCAGTTGTGACTTGGAAGAAGTGTCCTGGGGATAAGAACTAGTAATTTATGCAAACAACAGTAAATGCTCAATTACAAAAGTTCTGTATCCTATGGAAATATCCAGATTAACTCAGAATGAACTGACTTGACTACCAAAAGCTGGGCAGCGGGAGAGGAAGCATCCCTTAAGTTTGTATGACCCTAGTAACACAGCTATGCCACTTCCAGTACCCAGCTGAGCTCTTTGAGATCTAGCTTAGATAATCCAGCATATTGACTTCAATAAATAAATTAAATGACATAAATTAAATCATAACACTGTCCCAAAATAACACTCTTATGTCAGCCCCATCAAGCATATTCCAGATTTTCTCCATGTCCTACGATATTTCAGACTGCAGAATGACGGCCTTTCAGTATGACTACGTCACTCAGAAAAGCACAGGCAGAGCCTCTTGTCACCACCAATGTTATCCTTTTATGTAACCCAAACAGGACTACTTCTTTCTTCTTTACAATGAAAACGTTTAATGGAAGAACACAATATACAACATAGAGATGAAACAGGCTAGGATCAGTAAGAGATTAATTAACATTCTGTAATAAATTATGTAGCCCAAATATTTAGTACATCTATGCCACTGGCACATCCCCTTCTGTCTTTAAAATGAACTAGGTCACATAGGAGTTAGCTCGCTTCTGGGTCCACTGTTTTCCTTAGTATACATCAGCCTTGTGTCATGCATTGAGCTATGCTGCTAAAACCTTGAAAAATTAATCTCTCAGGGATGTTGTGACGTTGTATGGAATGCCACAATGGTCTCCCCCCATTTGTTTTAATGAAGCCCCCTTATATGTGTTCACCATGCTGTAAATTAGGAGCCTAGATTAGAACAGCTATCCCAGGATCTTTGGGGAAAGTTCCAGCAACCATTTTTCCTAGTGCAAAATAAATCAAGATATGAGGCTTTCCAAACTGTCAGAGTTTGGTTTTTTTTCTAGACTTTTATATCTAGGTCATGCAGTCATGTAACATCCTTGGGTGTGATCACAGCTATTGATTCCAGTGCTGGAAGCGACAAACTAAATGGTACATAATCACAACAGTGCATGAAACAGCAAGAAGGGTAGCCCAGGTCAGTCTTTAATTGGTAAGCACATGCCTGCTGATAGTAACAGCAAGAACAATGCCCTAAAAAAAACCCCCACCACCAAACAAACTATATGACAAACATTTACATCTAACAAAGTAATTTCCTGACTGAAAAGGAAATAAATTATTAAAAAATGTTTGTCTCTTGTATGTATAACCACACTCAATAAAGTTAGCCTAAATTAATTTCAGAAATTGATTATTTAAACAGTATTATATCCCTGTGCATACTCCCTCACTAAGAATTAAAGACAAGATTTCAAAACCAATTCAACTGATTTCAAGAGAACCAAACCAATGCTGTAGAAGGCTGCATGGCTTCTCAGCTCTTTTCAGAAACAAAATACTGCCGGAGTAGAAATTTCTCGACTTGAATTTTTTAGTTTTCCTTTTCAGAAAGGAAAAAAAAAACCCAACGTAACTGTTCTGTCATAAGAGAGGTGCTTGATCTGTGTTATTAGAGGTGGAAATTGTCCTCTTTCCCATTCTCATGTATTTTGTCCTGGTCTTTCTCCCAGAGGTCTGTAGATGCCATGGTGCTTTACAAACTGATGTTTGTCTTTAACGCATCTGAGATTTAATCTATTGATTACTCTGAAAATGAGGACCAAGGTTGTAAAATGGTGTTTTGGGCTAAATGAGATCAAATCACATGAGGAAAGGACCATATAGGTTCAATAGCCCACATGACCAAGGGAATTCTGTACTAGGTGTACTTGGCAGCTGGTATTCAACTTCTATGTATCAAATAATAGCAATGGGGGCTGAAAGTAATTTATAGATTACGGTGATCTCTGATTTGGACTAAAGAGTCAAAGCTTACTAGTCAGCAGGAAAGATTTCAGCTTACCATTTATACAACCACTTTAACTTCAGGTATAATATATCACACAGGTATCATCAACCATCAAACAAAATAACTACTATTTACAAAGTCTTTTAGTTATGCATAATATATTGAAACAAAGCTCACTACTGTGGGATATAATGTTGACCCCTTCAGAGCTTCATTATCTAAAATACCATTTCTGTCAACATTTTACTATCAAGTGTTGTATAGAATGGACTATTGCCAGAACTACTCTGGTTTAGGGCATATTTTTATAGATAATAAAATAATCACAGTTAATAATTACAGTGGGACTTTAAAATGTAAGATCAGCAAATACCGTTCATTAAATTCCTGTAATTAAGTTAGCCTTCCTTATAGAAAGTAATAGAACATGAATGACAACCAGCGGCTCAGACACCTGTTAAAATTGGTTTGTTCAAGACAGTGCTCATATATCTATTAATTATGCTGCATAAACACAAGCAGCATTGATTAGAGACATTCTATTGAACATACTGTAACAATGGCACAATGGCATCTAAATGCTTTATTTTACCTTTATTACCTCAGGGTAATGAATTGTAATGTAAAGAGCTGATGAGTAATTAAACTTATCAGCTGTGGATTTAGAGATATTTTTAGTATCATATGATGGAAAATCCTCTCAAGAGTAGCAAGGATATATTTTCACAGCATATATTATATTCCTTAACAGGTCTCACAAGGGAGCACTTCATACTGTTTCTAAATGCTGAAATTATGAAAGAACACTTTCTATCTTCATTTTTATTTCTTCCCTGTGCAGGATCAAGACCTTCAGATAGAACTTCTTGGTGAGCTAAAGCAATTCTCTGCTTCCTGAGTACCAACTGGGGTACAGTAGGTCTGCCCACAGATACCACATACATGTCACCAGATAATGTTATTGAAATGGTCAAGGTCAATTCTGAAACCTTTTTTTTTTTTAGTTGCTGTAAAGTATCTCTTTAATATCCAGCTTAAATTTATCCAAGGCTAGTTTATACCTCTTTGTTTGCCTGTCAGCCTGTAATAGTAATTTTCATTCCTTCTTCTGAACTTCTCAAAGCAAGGAGAAGGTGCAATCACAGGCCCTTTTGGCTTCCCATATCCTGAAATAAGAAGTCCAGACTTTTAGATTCCACTTAGATTAAATGCTCTGTTGACCACAGCTGGTCTTTTCTGAGCATACACTACTTAGTTCACCCACCTAGTAGTATTCCAAGTAATATTATCTTGCTAGTGCTCTTTACAGCCACAATTAAATCTCCTTTATATCAGAAATACCTGTTCTTAGGCATTCTGGGATTATTTTTTCTTATTATTTTTCTTTAACGCTGAAGAAGATTGATTGCTCAAGGTAATTCAACAATAAATTAGTATATTTCCATCCTTTTCCTATTGAGGAACCCTGAGCTTACAACACAAACTGTTTATGATTAGTTCCCAAAAGCTTCCATATGTACCATCTATTATATTTTGTCCCCGTTCTATCAAGAGAATTCCTCAGAGCATCCAGTTCTGATATTCGTCTTCCTTTGTACTGAAATTCCACATTTAGTCATTACAGATACTAGCTTAGATATTGAATGCAGCTTAGTTAAGGGCCCTGGAACAAGTGTATTTATTACACCATATAAACCATAAATATAGGAAATGGAAACAGTAAAATGTAAGCAGACCATAGGAAATGGTGGAAAGTAGACTGACACTGTGGGCTACAAAAATATGAGCTACAGCTACCGCAAACTGCAGACAGTGTTTTATCATAATGGCAAACAGAAATTAACAACAGTAAACTGTCCCTTCTGGCACCCTCACAGCAAGCAGCAAAAAAAAAAAACCACCCACAACCAAACAAAACCAAAACCATATAGAAACTGCTTCCTACTCTCTTAAGCAAGAATGTCAATGAAGCCTTAGTTTTATATCCTGACCATCTTACTGAATGGGCATTAAGCCCAGTTAGAGCTTCACAAGTGAGCCAGGCTCATGCCTGCTGAGCAGTACTGGCATACAGAAACTGAGTAATAGCTAGAGAGCTGCAACTCAGCCCTGCTGCTGCAAGCCCTGTACCCATGTGTGTATTTCATGCACACACCTGAGAATCACTGAAGGTGATGTGGAGGAGGCTGATCTTTTCTGAGTGACAAGCACAGAGCTCAAAGAGGGAGACTGAAGGGACGAATCATCAGCCATATGGGAGATGGCAGTTTTTTTCACTGCTTCCTGAACCTGATCATCGTGTACTTTAGCTTCTTTAACCAGCCTGATGCTGCCTTCATATCGCTTTGGGGGCTTTTCCTACTCTCAGTTGTATTAAGCCAAATGTCTGCCAGAACTCTCAGTGAGAGCTGCTGCTCTTTGCTTTCTGTACCTGAAATGGATGATGAATTGTTTCAGACATTATCTACCTCAGGCTTGGAAATCCACCCAAAGTTCCAAACAACCTGCTAAGCATTCACTTCCTTTATTTTATGTCTGTGTTCCAGATTCCACCTTAGAGCAAAAATATGGTTACTCGATGATTCAGCAATTCCATTCCAATCTTTGCACTTTGCAAGAAATTCCACGGTACTATACCTTTTTGGTCTATTTCTTACAACTTAGTAAGCATCCAGGGAAAAGCACCTTCTGCCTCAGTGGGGTGCTCTTGGGGAGCTGATGGCATCTCCTGCTTAGCAGGTAAGACTAACAAGAAGTACGTCTTTCTAATTATTTTTGTTAAGTCACATTATGTCCTGGTTTTGGGGGGTTTGGTGTTGTGGGGTTTTTTTTCTGTCCTGGCTTTCAACTTATATACAATCAATATATAAGCATACTTAGCCATTCCTTGCAAGAGACTAAGATCAACACACAAAGAGCTCTGTATTAGTGCCTAATAATTTTTAAACTGTACTGTCATGTACATCCATCTTCTATTCTAAAATAAAATGTACCTTACTTTTTTTTTTGTTACACCTTTGTCATTACTTCTGCACTAGTCTCTCACAGATGTTCAAGCTATTGTCCTATTCCTACCAATTTTCCATTTATCTTGCTGCTTTTTTTTTTTTTTTTAATTTCAGATGTGGGCTGGTTTTTTGTGGGGCTGGTTTTGTTTCTGGTTTTAGGGGAGGGGGGGGTTGGGGGCGCAGGGATAAGGAGTGTCTTATTTCAGCTCAGTTGGTAACTGAAATAAAGCATATATAATTCCACAGAAAATTAACAGAAATATTGTATTAATGGCTGATCCTGGCCAATACAATCAGTCCGTGTTTTGAAATCACCTTACATGGGAACAGATCCAATATTTCATAGTGTAACAGATGAGTCCTTTATTGTGCGATAATATCACCATTTAAAGTCAATGCATGATTAGTCACGCCTGAGATATCTTTGTGATATTCTGCTTAGAGAATACCAGTAAGATGGTATTTCCATCTGTAATAGCCTCACCATGTGAGGAAAAAAACACAAACAAAACTGACCTTCTGAACAGTGAGTCTTCTCTGATCAAAGCACTTTTTCCCTAAAGAAAACACATATTTTTCAGTTCTTCAAGGAGACAGTACTTCACATCACATCTTTGCATGAGGCTCAAATAATAAGATGCTCTGTTACACTGAAGTATTGAGAGATTGTTAACACTTAAAAACAAAAGTACATTTTAGTGCAATTACAAAAAACTGTATTGTGACTCTTCCCCTGCTACATATAAGAAAAATGTGCAAGAAAATGCACATGGGTCACTGCATACAGTAGATGAAGCATGAGAATGGGAGCTGTGTTCCTCTGCATTCTAGTCCTAGCTCTGACAATCATCATCTTGCTTCAGGCAAATCACTTGGAACTCCTATCTATAAAATAATAAAAGTATTTTACTGTCTACAGCTTTAACCATAAATTAAAGGCTATGAGAACCGTTATGACTGAATTAAAACGAGCAGAAAACAATTTTCAACTGCAAGATTCTAAGCCAAATACAGTCCAGTGGCCAGCGAATGTAATCCAGATGAAAATCACTGTGATTTCTTTAATATCCTGACAGAGTCTTTTTTGACTGCATAAATTGACAGAGTAACACTGGGCCCACAGTGCTTAGCTAATTAAGCAGGTTTACAGAAATAAGATTATAAATTGATGTGCTGGGTGGCGGACATACAGCTGAAATTAACATGCATGTGTGTGTGAGATAAGAGTTTAGCATTTCTGATGTTTCATCACAATAGCTGTGTCTTCCCATTCTGTCACCTACTTTTCCTCTTCTCTGCAGTTTCCCCAGTTTCTCACACATTCCCAGACTTCTAATACCCCATTCCAAAAGGCAATGTTATGCCTTCATGACTCATGGAAAAGTAGAGAGATGCTGAGTGGTCAGCTGGTCAGACAGGATACAGCATCACAGCCAGAGAAAGGACCAAATAGCACACTAAGGTAAAAATGCTCTGCAAACCTTATAAGCCTGGGCTAGACTCCACAGTGCCACTGAATTTTGCTCCATTTTCCTTTAAAGAGCTTTCTTCATTCCAGCTAACATAAAATCTATTTACCTACTTTGGCTTTTAAAAGGTCACCTTTCCCTGTGATAAATGCTGAAGTTCCATTTTATTATGAAAGCTTTAAAATGGAAAAGTGAAAGCACTATGCTTTTGTTCATCTTTTACATCTACCTATTTTTAACTTTAAAAAAACCTGGCAAAAAAAATCTAGGAATTAATGTATAGATTGTATTTTTAATATATAATATAAATTACATTTACAACAAAGAGTAATAAAATCAAGAAGAAAACCTATATGGACAAGATTTTCCTAAACAATCATAATACCTAAAATTCAGACTTTATATCTTCTGATACAGCTTAGATTTGAAAAACATTCTGAACAAGCTATTACATAAATCTCAGTGATAGCTACATGGTAAAAATCTCTAACTGCAACCCACAACTATCTAAACCTCTATGAAAAACATACGTTTTACATAAAAATAACTGGCATTATGTTACTATGCAATGAAATCTTAGTATAAGTCATAGTTAATTATACATTCAGGGAAAAAGTGAATAATTTAACCCACATCTCAGATTAACTCAAAAGAACAAAGCAAAAAAATCCATCAGCGCATTGGATCCCTACAGCGTATTTCTACACAACCATAAAAGGAATAAGCAAGAAAAAGCCTTATTCTTTACTACTTGAAGGATACATCAAAACTCTAATTAAAAATGTTCTGAACTTGGATGATTACTCAAAGGTTAGATGGCATGCTGAAACACTTCAAGGCCCAGCGAAACTGTCACCTTAAGTCTGGCTTGGAGTTTCCGAAGCAGGATCATATGGAAATAGGAAACACCCATATAAGTTGTCCAACTATCCTTTGTATTTATTGTAACTAGGAAAAGCTGAGACACTACTCTAACCCATGCTGTCTTTTTAATTCATTTAGATTTTTTTTAAGTATCTCATTGATTGCTCCGATTTTAAGTATCTCAGTAAATCTTTTTTTTAAAAGGGCCATTTAGATCTGCATTTATATATGAGTGCCATAACTGTCACAAGCCATTGAAATTAATCTCCTCTGAGACACAAGGCAGTACTTTATTCATCTATCCACCCTCTGATTAGGGACCATACATTAATGTAGTCTACACATCCATCACCATTTTGGTCAATGGTGAAATGTGATATTAATGTCAATGCTTCTTAGATATTTCTACAAAGAATTTAGTATTCTATTTTATTTAATTTTATTAGCAAGCTTTTCATTATTTATGTGATAAAAGTTAGGAGATTTCATGGTTCTTTTGTTTATATATAGCACAGCAGCTAATTACTTTTTGTTGCCCTGAGGAGATTAGGAAAGTCATCTTATTACCTACATTCATGATTTGATCAAATCATGTATGGGAAATAAAAACTTTATTTTCAATGCATGTGAAACGTTCGGGCTATTAAAGTTGAATTTGCCCCAGCTAAATTACAAATGAAAGTATTTTTTCTAAAGTTTGGAAACCAGAAGACATAGCCGAGTTCAGAGGAAAGCATGGCCCTTTGCTGCACAGGAGATCCAACTTAACAGTCCTAATGGTTTCCTCTGGCATAAAAATCTATTCTTCTCTCAATGTGATTATAGCATTAGGGTATTGTATTTTGCATCTGAGAACTGGCTTGGTTTTATGGCTTCTAATCTATGACATAAGAGAACAGAAACCATTCCCTCTTCCCCAAATTTCACTCATGCTCTCTGCATCACTCATTCTCATTAGTAAGATGTTCTAAAATCAGTACTTGTGCTGAGCTTACCTATTTAGAAAGGTTTGAGATTATTTCCTGACCTTCTGGAGCCTGCAGGAATGACTGGAATATAAATCATAGACCATATGGTTGAATTATGCTAACCAAAACAGGAATTCCTATGAACACAAGAGAGACGCTGCACTAAGTATTAACATGTTGAGACAGCATCCACAATGCTATAGGATGATGAAGAGCCAAATAGTTTGGTTGTTCCTTTAATATAAAAAAAAAAGTTACAAAAAACCTTTTCCTTTCTTCCTCATTTTTTCTAACACCAGATATTACCCCTTATTATTCTCTTGTGCCTTTATGCAGTCTAGCTATAATTAACGAATCACCATTTGAGATTATAGCTAAAGAAGATACCTCCTTGGTTCTTCTTATTAATTTGAAATATTTTAGCTTCAGCAAATTCAGATTAACAAGAAGTATAAACAAAACCTACCCAATGAACCGCATGAGAAGACAGCCATCAAATGGAAAAGAAAAAGACAGCTATTAGGAAAAAAAACCAAACAAAACCACAAAACCCAAGAGGTGAAGGGAAAGATGCAATCTAGTTCAGGAAAAAAAATGCAAAGTAGATGCAGAAAAAAGCATCTAGGTCACTAGCTGTTAGGTTCTGTATGCACCTCTATTCCTAATGGACTGTGTAGACCACAGTCCCTTTAATAAGCAAAGTACTTGTTACATACTGTTTTCATGCATAATCACTTCTGAAAAGAGAATAAATTAAAACGCGGATAAAGTTTTGCAAACCAGGACTATTTTTGCAAACCTTCTGAACTATCTTGAGATGCCAGAGAGTCATAAGATCTGCTCATCCTTATTGCAAATATCAAGACCATACTAACTGTTCCATCTTCTGAAAATACTTTGATTATTTTTGGTTGTTCTGCAATGGCAGCCAAGACAATGGAGTGCTTTTGACATATCTGAAGAAGCACATATATATACACTGGCTTGAAAGATTTGATCCAAAACTCACTGAAATAAGTAGGATATTTTCTTTCTTTTTGTTTTGGTTTTTTTGTTTTATTTGTGGGTTGGGTTTTTTGTGTTTTTTGGTTTTTTGGGTTTTTTTAACAGGCTTTGAATCAGGGCAGCATCAGTGGGTTTCTGGAACTTTACTATTATTGCAATGCTGGATGAATTTTAAATGGATAAAAGAACATTCTACCTATTCCAGGAAGCAAGATTAAGTGGAGATGAACATGTACATTTAAAAAGATTTGCCCTCAAAGCATGGCTTGTGTCATCTTTACTGAGTTTGAATTATACTGTAAAAAGAGCAAAGACTGAATAAAGTATAAAATACTGGGTAGTGTAAAACTAGATGTAAAGAAAAATGGAACAGCAATAGAAAAAAGGAACATATTAATGAAAACACATACAGTAACATGAAGTATACATGAGACTCCTCAAATAAGTTTCTTAACCAACTACTTAAGTTTCTTAAACTACTACATGCCAGAGTAACCCTATGAGCCTTAACGTCTCGTGGTTTCCCTATATGCAGACACAGCTGTGTATTTGCATTGTGCAGGCATGCAGTATAGTCCCAGAGTTGAGTTCCCTGCAGAACAGTGAGCAAACAGAAGTTCTTCTGACTTGCAAAAACTATTATTATAATAATTAATAATCAAAATACTTTGTAATAAATCTTGAGTTGAATATTTTTCAGTTACATATCTAGTCACGGTAGAGAAATCGATTTATGCATCCGAAAAATGAACATCTTCATATAACACAGGTTCTCAAGGATTAACAGGCTACTCGTGTTTCACAATAATACCTCTTAATCATTTTACTGATTAAAAGAAGGCATCTTGACCTATTCTCATGAATCTGCATTTTAGTGGCTAAAATGCTTAGAAGTAAGGATCTGAAATACAGAATAAATATTTAGGGAAAGGTTTTTAAATGGCAACATTTGGGGTTGGGGGGGAAATAGATTTAACAATCACTCTCCCGTTCCATCAATTGATGGTGAGAATATATAGCCAACTGTGATAATGTGCTTTAAGATCAGCTATTGCTAACAAAAGTCGTCATTAGACTCTTTCACTTGAAATGGAAGACTCTTGCTTACAGAAACATCTTTCTTCATTTGTCACTCTTTTGTGCACATCTGAAACGAGCATCTCAGCCACATCAGCAGCATTATTGTCATGACAGCATTGAATTCCTTCTTGTACTATACTGACATAAAGTCCTCCGGTGATTTAGGGTTAGATTTGCCATGACATTTGTAGACCACCTACAAAAGCTGAAGGCAGTTTGCTTATAAACTCTCTTGACTATCTACAGAAGTCTCCATGACTTCTTTTACACATGACGTGGCTTACCTTCTGCGAATGTGTGAGTGTTGGTGTGTTTGCAACCTGAAATATGCATGAATCAAGAGAGAAAAATGTGATTATTCAGGTTTCCTAAGTGTTTCATTCACACAATGCTAGGAAAAGTCAGTGCTGAGGACAGTTGCAATACAGTAGGGAATGCTGTGGGGAAACAAGCTGAACAGTGCAGCATAGAGACATTTTTCTATAAGAAAAAAATAATAGGGATGAGGGGAGAAGTATTTGTACAGCTTAAACAGGGGCAGGTAATTTGGAGAATCACTATGGAGAAGAGAATGGGACTGTACTTTGCAGAAGCAGCTGACGTGTCTGCTTCTTCCCTACAAAGTCCTCTTGTGGCAGCCCAATGTGAGTGCGAATATAAAAAGCACTATAACCATATAAATGATTAAATATACTGCAGAGGGTGGGTGGCAGAGGGAGGGCCATGGTTATAGCCTTATCTATTTCAGGATCTCTATTTCAGGTTCTACTATGTTTTGCAGTGGAAGTCCTGTGTTCTACCAAAGGTGACTGCTGTTATCATAGGCAATGCTTATGTTCCAAGGTCTAGAACATTCTCCCTCTCTCTGTCTCCTCACCTGAAGACTCACAAAAATCTGTTCCTCAAAGCTGATCTCTGAACAACTTCCCTGTGAACGTACCTTTCATTTAAATTATTTAATTGTCTTCTAGCTGTTCATGTACAGCTCTAAAATGATAGTTTAGAAAATGTCTGAGGTTGGTACTTTCCTCCTATCTATTTTTAGTTGTGCTTTTTACTTTCCCTTTGCACAAAGAAAAGTGAATAAACTACATGCCGCTGTGCCTGGGAAACACACTGGGAATTATGACAAATCTAGGCTACCTGTACTACAAGAGATTTTCTTGTCACTTTACTACGACTACATGCAACAGAGAAAATCAAGCTTTTCAGTGCTCTGCAAGAAAATTATGACAGCACCCTGCATTTCAGTTCAAACTACTGTTCTGCATTCTGTACTGTTGATTTGTAGAAGAAAATAGAAACCTTTGCAGAAGACTTTGTACCATCTTACAGAGTTTAAGAATTATGTTCTTTTTGGAATTACAGGGAACAGTTCCAGGAGGGGAAAAAACATAATGGGAAAATGCCATGCACTACATTTCTTTACAAAGAGTAATTTTTTAAGATTTCTGCTGGTGGTTTCCCATAAAATAAGATGATATATGAATAATTTCAGCTGGAATAGAACTTCCAGAATAAAGGCATGACTATATTGACCGTTTTTACCTAAGCCAGTTTGTCACTCAGATTCCTTGGACCAAAAGACATAATTCAGCTGCCTTTCCTCTTCCTTCTGTTAATATGCATAATGTGGAGAAAAATGAAGAGCATATAGAGTAACACCAGAGCATTAGCACCTGTGAAAAAAGTTATACTGAGATAGAAGCAATATGTTCTACAGCATTGAGAACAGGGATGGCCCACATTATGATCTGAGTTACAACATTCTGTATTTGGCATAGTCCAGTTCAGCATGTTTCAAACATCATCTTCACACTTTCAGTCCAAATTGTTACTAAACTCACTAGACAAAAAGTGTGTCTTTTCCTAATGGAGTCAGTAGCAAAGTCACATGTCAGTTGCCTAGCAGGATTTTACACTCTGCTAATGATGATGGAACCCCATTGTCCCTCCTGAAGATTTGGTCTCACAGTTATTTTAAGTTTTATCATGACCACATTTTTATTTCATCACTAAAGTATAATTGAAGCAACATTTATTTACTCTAAAATTAGCATTACAGGATAGATCATTTATTGCTTTCATCTTATGTTTCTCATTTTATTCATCTTAATTTTCTTATTCCAGTTGAAAAATTCTCAAGGAAAACAGCAGCTAAAAATCCAGTTCCTTCACATTCTGAACATCAGCTCAATATGTGATTAAATAGAAGATTTTTTTAAAAAATAAAATTTTAAAAATTTGAATCAAATTTGAATCAGGATTATGTCTTGTTTGGGTTTAGTTGCTTAAGTTTCTGCAAGTATGTTTGATAAGAAACATGGCCAGATCATACCACCTGCAACCCAGAGCACCCAGTTTCTCTCTGCCACCAGCCTACATTATGACCTTGAGAACGACATGCAGTTTTTCCATTCTTCTCTTTATATGCCTACACATTCTCTCTCTTGTTGTGATGGATTTGGAGCTGCCTTGTAATAATGTATTAATACTTCATGTTGACCCGCTATGGAAGATGAATGTCTGAATAAATTCAGTGAGGTTCTGTCTGGAGAATCAGGCAGGAGGAAAATTACTGCTTTGAGACAGGCATCTCCATACACAGTACTGTTAAGGAACAAGCTCAGAACTCTTAATTTATAGTCAACCATAAAACTGGTTTTGTGTAAAAAGACTCAAGACAGAAGATCCCAAAGACTTGAAGCAACGATTTAAAATTGGATACTCTCCAAGAAAGAGAAGCAGTAGTTCTGGGAATTAGATTCAGATATAGAATCCTAATGAGACTGTTAAAAAAGCTTAACCTGCTAAAGATGTCATCTATCCATGGTAAGATTTATGGTTAGGTAGGTTTGTAAGCCTGCTTGCAAAAAGATTGTTCTGAGTCTTCTTTTTTTTTCCTCACTGAAAGCTTTTTATTCTAGTTTTAAAAGAAACATTACTTTGATGAAGAAAGGCTCTTAACACACATTCGACCAAGCTACCTAAGCCTGTACAGCACACACATTTAAAGTGCTCTAGTATAGTCTAGTCAAGAGACAATAAACAAATCTGCTTTTATGGATAAACTATTTTCCAGGTGAAAAAAATTGTCTGTTGAATTCTTTAGGTAGTTTGCCTGAGAGCATCAGTGCTTCATAGCAAAGTCTGGAAAAAGCAATATATTGTGTATTTTAAAATAAGGATGAAGGACTGGGTATAGAAGAAATGTGTTATCAGCCAGGCCAACCATTGACATTTCAGTCGGTGTAAAAATACTACAAGTTATCAGATAAACTACTTGAAAACAACTGGAAGAAAAAGAAGGAAACAATGCACCTCTGTACAGGTGTAAAAGCCCACTGAGAGAGCAGTTAGTCTGGCTCCCTATCAGAAAGAGAAGCCTTTGGACTGGAGACTTACCTGAGTCTCTACCGTGACCAGTATTGTTTGATAATTTCATTAGCACCTTCCCTGGTTCTGTGTGGTAAATTCATTGTAGCTTACTGTGGATTGGGAATATGTGGGCAAAAACTGGAAAAACTGAGTGCAAAAAGGATACATTTCTTTCATCTCTCCACAGAATCTAGAAACAATGACTGCAGATGCTAAATTCAGTTTATACTTGTAAGGTAGCTTGACAGGTACGTGGAGTCTCAGTCTTGCTCTAACAGTAGCAAAACAGTGACATTCCACCCTGGCAGAGGAAAAAAAAAAGTAAACTTCAACAAGACCAGGAGGGCAGGAATAGGTACCAAAATATTTTTATACCATGATATTCATCTAAACTTTAAACCATGATAATGAAATCCTTTGGAGCAAGTACATTTTTTTCCTCAACTATTTTTTGACAGAATGCCTTCCACAAGGAAGGCATTTCCTTCAATGGATCTCATTCTGAGGCCTGCAGGTGTTACAATTACATGAAAGACAGATTATGAACATGCTTGCTCACTAAACCTATTGTAGGTATATCTCAAAATTAAAATTATATGTAATTAAAAACATACTTCTGTTCCTCTACAGGGTTTCATTCAATGATGTGGTGTCAATTTCTTATGTTCTCTTTCCTTACCAAAAACTCCAGTATGTCTAAACCATGAT
This sequence comes from Falco biarmicus, assembly GCF_023638135.1. Classification (NCBI taxonomy): domain Eukaryota; kingdom Metazoa; phylum Chordata; class Aves; order Falconiformes; family Falconidae; genus Falco; species Falco biarmicus. Next base: position 24,770,389 of record NC_079297.1, read on the forward strand.
TTTTTTTGTGCAGGGAAAGTTTAAGAATTATGGCAAAGGTTTTTAAAACAGTAGTGCAAAAGCAAAACCAGCACTTTAGAATCTCATAAGCCAACGAAGAAAATCAGTAGTATAAAAGATGACAACATCACTAAACGTGAACTAGGACTACTGTAGTAATGATTGACTGAGTCATGGTACATGATTTCACAAAATGATGTAGGGCTACATTTAGTCAAAGCAGATTAATCCCAGAGCCCCAGGGGTGGGGTTTTTTTTAAAAAATATTTTTTATTTTTAGGAACCTAGCTCCCAGGTATTAGACAGCTTGCCAAAACTGAAGTCCTACAGGATGAAGAAGGGAATCTTACCAGCACTGCTACTGACCGCCAACATTCCCTGGTGTGGTATCCACACCTTAACACAGAAGACAGGACACAGAGTCACTCAGCCATTATCTTTTTGTCAAACATCATGCAAGGCCACATTCACTGAGCTGCACCTTCATTTTCTGAGCCTCTCACTTTCTCACAGAAGAGCTATTTGTTGTGGAAATGGTAAAGAAGACCATGAAAATGAACGTTGTTTTTACAAGTGTGCCTCTTCTGATAGAAACTAGCTACCTTGTCACCATAAAAAGAAATTCAAAAGCAAACCCCACCTCCCAAAAATAAAACCACCCACCCCCCCCCCCCAAAAAAAACCCCAAAAAACTTCCCTACCAAGTGACAAGAAGTCTGCAAGTGAACCAAGAATTGAAAATAATTTAGAGAATTGTTTTGCATCAGAAAACACAACACAAGAAAAAGAACAAGGAGTCCTAACAGACTTTAAAGGGCATTTTAGGATAAACAGGCTAAAATTAACTATCTTAATTGTAATATAAAACTAGTATAAGGTAGTTAGAGAGACAAAGTATGTTACTTTTGGGACACAGCTATCAATCTTCTGTTCTTTTCAGTTTGTATCAACTCCACATAAACCCCAGAAGACATAAGCTTTTGCTGTACTTAAACCCAAATAAATGGACTATAAGTCTACAAAATACCCGTAAGTAGAAAAAAAGACATTCATAATCCTGATCTAAAGTGAAGCCTACCCTCCACCCACATACAAAAGCTTCAGAGCTGAATACTGCGGTTTGATTTTATATCTCCAGAGCAAAACCAACCTCCCAGCTGACATGTTCATAGTGCAGTTTTATTTAGTTACCAGTTGAAGAATCACCTATACTAAAACTAAATTAAAGTAACAGCATTATTAACTATCACATGGATGTTTATAGTGGAAATCTAGGATAGAGCAACAACTTTCTCTTAAAGGAAAAGACATATATAACAGGGTCAAGATTTGAAGGGAACTCGAGTAGCTACAGTATTTTATACCTGCATTTTTCCACATCTAGCATTTCCTACTGTGTGCAGCTGGCCTGAACTTCATTTCTACACAAATCACGTCAGTTTGCACCTTAGGTCTTTTTTATAGCTTCATGTTCTACAACAGAGGAAATCCAGCCTATCTGCTCCAGTCTCTTTACAGCCTGCCCTGTTTCCTTTCTCATTTCAGCTTTGAACCTTTATTTCAGTCTCCTGTGTCCATACTTCTCTATCACAGAAATGTCCGCTCTCCTTTTTCAACTTTTCTTACACCTGAAACAATCTGCCTCTCTTTCCTATAACTTAGAAAACTTTGCATAACTTTTACATATTGCCATACTTTATCTGGTTTTACTTAGATTTAATACCTTTACAGCAGAGAAAGTATGGTTTTTCAATGTATACAATAGTCCTATGTAGATGTACTTATTATTGCTAACATGTATTACCATTACAATTCATGCACAATCCAAATATATTTCTCAGCATGCTTCATATCTTTTATCATTCATTTTATTTACAAAATCCTCCTCTTGCTGGATTTTAGTGCAAAGATTTGCTTTGAAAAATAGAGAATATGAACGTTTGCTCCTGCTCATCTTCTGTGCCAAACAGTCTTTGCAGTACTCAGTTCTTAACACTTAATCCTTCAGACACTCAGGTTTTGAAATCCTTGATATACCAGCCACGACAGAAGTATCTTAAGAGCACTATTTATGTATAGTCTGTTCTCCATCCAAAGCCTCTGATGGACTTTCTGCACAAACCATAAAAAAATCCATTCACACTTTAACCTGCTCTATAAAATCCCACCCCCTTTTCAGCATGTTATGTTCTTGCAAGTCCTCTAAGAGTTTTGCAAGACTAAGAGTGGCAAATAGCAGTCATCTTTTACAAGCAATTTTCTTCTATATGCTTCAGAATTCCTGCAGTCCCAAAAGCAATCTATTTTTCCATTTATCCTACAAAGAGCCTTTCTCTATGAATTCTGGTAGCCATCACTCTTGTCACAATTTTTTTTATTCTACCTGTAGGACCATTTCTACAGGAACCTCAACTACTAGAAAGACAAACAGATTTGCAGCAATTTAACTGTAATTTCAAGTCACCAGTGTAATAAACCAATCTACAGCAGGAGCTCATGCATTTCCTGTATGTATTCACCTACCCCTCCATCCATCGCTCGGGCAGTCTGAAAATTCCAGTCCAAATCCATATTTGATTGACTGTCAGATGTTTCTTCATTATAAATAGTATACATAGACCCACTGTCAAAACCCTTATATATACTTTTAACCTCCTTGAATGACAAAACCATGACAAAGTTTAAAATATTATGTATTTGCTATTGCCAAAACTTTTTCACGTACTATCAAGCTTATTTCAGCCATTCAAAAACTGCAATTATGAACTGCAGAGGAATGCTGTGAATTAGCGTAGTCTGAAACTGTGCATTAAGAATTTAGAAGATAATGATGATAATAATATCGTGTAAATGCAGAATAAAAGATTAACATCAGAGATTTAGACGTTGGATGATGAAGTAAATGAAGTTGACAAAGATGATCAGAGTTAAGGAGGCTGTATTGTAACTTCTTTGGAACTGGGGAAACTTTAAAATAAATGGTTCGGCAAACATAAGGACGAAGAAATATGTAAACTATGAGCTGGGGATCTTGCCAGAAATCACTTGTATTTAAGCACGAACTCAACAAATTACCTGGAAACAATTGGAACACATTCTAAGTACAGGGCCTTAAGACAGTTTGTAATCCACTCTTCACGCATTCCAAAACATGACAGCAGACTAAATGCTGGAAGCTGAAAAAGTGTTCCAACAAGCAGTTATTATTACACCTCTGCTAACACCATCACTAAAACTGCCTTCCAAAGTAAAATAAAGAGCAAATTGAATCAAAAAATACAGGTCCCAAGCCAGGTCTTATAAAAGTAAACAGTCCCACTGACATCAACAAATTCGGTTTTGGTCCATTAATTTCCATAAAAAGTAACACAAAATACTATTTATTCATTTGCATCAATACAGCTACAGAGCTATTTCATTTTTAATTAATATTTCATTTAATTACACACTTTGGGGCTGTTATAAACTTTTTTATAGATATTGTTGCAAAAATAGAAAATATAATTTATCACAGTACAGAAAAGTAAAATTAAATAGGAAGTAGTAAAAACTTAGATTTTGCATGGACAGTATTCCATGTATTAGAGTGCTACTTCAAATATTTTAAGTTTTATACCAGAATGAGAGCTGTTGCAATTGTGAGCAATTTCACAGTGGTAAGGAAGTTACTCTGAAACGGTCAATAAGCCAGAGGAAAGAATATATAGACTGAAGATAATTCTATCCGAAATACTTTTGAGTTTGAAATCTTAACAATATACTGTTTTGCTTTAAAAATGGTGACAATAAGGTTGAGCTCAAAACATGCCTACAAAGTACTGCGCTGTAAGCCCTATAGCAATACCATTTATTTTCTTTTTTTAAAACCAATATTATCATTTATATTATCTATATGACACAATGCATTTCCAGCCAAGTATAAAAGGTCGGTACCAATATTGGCCCTACAGGAATTTGGTACGGTGTCCATTTGTAAAAGAAAATATTGGCCCTAGAGGAATTTGGTACGGTGTCCATTTGTAAAAGAAAATATTGGCCCTAGAGGAATTTGGTACGGTGTCCATTTGTAAAAGAAGCTGTAACTATCCACTACAAATTGCCAAGAGCTCTGACCGATTCTGCCTCTGCACTCTCTAAAAGTACATAGGTGTGTTCTTCCAGCAAAATAGGGTTCAAGCTTAAATACACGTTAGCAAGTTTCAGTATGCATAATGAGACACTTCTTTTTTGAGATAAGGCAAGAGAGCAAGGTGAAACTATTTGAGCAGCTGATGCTGTACAGGACCTGCTGCACGGGTAGGGGCGATCTCTGCTGAATGATTGTTTGGAATTTATCATCAGTATGCAGTTCTCTCCTGAAAATGAATTTCAGACTTCAAACCTATAAACGCTACTGTGCTTTGCTCATGTGTCAACCTCTCATACTGCAGATAATTTCTTCAGCATTCAGTACTATAGATATTATTATTACCTGGTTTTGAGATAACCTTAATTCAATAACGTCTCCTATGAAGGACATAATATAATAAGATTTATTGTCACATAACACACACATATATATATATCTACATGGTATGTTCGTGCATAAGGTGGTATTATACATAACTCATAAAATATCCTTGAAAGATCTGCATGATTACATATAAACTTGAAAAAAGAATAATGTGTAATGGCACTAGCTTTGTAGCAACTGTGGCCTCTACAGTTCTGCTTTCTGCTGAAGTCAAAAGCACACCAAATATACCGATATTGTCTTCCTCCTCAGTTTTCTACCCCAAAACATGTAACACACTCTCACCTATCACAATTAGGGTAGGAGAGGAAAAAAAATACAAAAGCTCCTGGGCTAAATCATGTAAGGCTTTGAAAATATTCATCAGTACTCTGACTTGCGTGTAAAAGTGAACAAGTTAGTGCAGCATTTCATTACTGATGTAAAGTCTGTAAAAAATTCTGCTTATGCAAGCCAGTATTTCAAAATCGTTATTGTAGCAGATTTTCTGTAGACTCACTTTGTAAGGGAGGCAAACATAAGGTTTACTTTCATATACCTCTCCATGCTGACTCCTCCTCATAATTTGAAACAGTAGGAGTATGTGTCATTATCTGCTCAAAAAAATCACACATGATCTGTACAAGTATAATAATACATTACCATTTCATTGTCATCACAAGGCGATTGTAGGTGTGCATAGAAGTACGTTGTATAGCAACAGTTGTTTCTCTATGCAACGTTGGCATAGTGGTAGGATGGTTTGAAGGCTAATCTCAAGATCCAAGAGAAGGTTTTTGTGGTTCAGTTGAAGTGCTCAAATTTTACATTAAGTAGTATATTGGTATCAATAAATGTTAGTTTAGCCATTCTATGTCCATGGTAGTCATGTTAAGCATAACTACTAGTTTTATTTATAGGAAATTCTTTTGCAGATGTGTTACAGGCTTAACGCTCTAGTGATTCTAAAGATCACCCTTTATACCATATATTATTTCTCATCATTTATTGTATGCATGCAACACTTACAGGTTTCACTGTAGCACAAGCTCTTTTCCTTCATCAGACACTTCCCTAGATATTAGCTCAACTCATCTCCTACCCAAGTAGGGACAAAAGTAAAAGCATTCTGCATTTGCTGAAGAGTGAAAATGAAACCTTTTTCCTTGTCAGCAGCAAAACCAAAACCTGAACATTTCCTCTTTTCATGGTGCATTGTCAAATGAATCGCAGAATCCTTCCTAAGAGCCTTAGGACACTTTACAATGGAAGCGGGACACATGACTGATACAACATTGTCTCCTGGAAAAGACACAGAACTGAAAGCAGCATAAAAAGCACAGGACAGAACTTACCTCTGGCTCCAGGCTCACTGAAACAGGCAAAGCCATCACTGAAGCCAGCTATGCATCTGCTTCTGGCATTCAAAAACCAAGGAACAGAAGACTGTGTTGGTTGCATGCTGCATTTTCTAAGTATCTATGGCTTTGTTGTGCTTGATTTGTGACATTTCCATGGCACTAAAATACTTTGTCTGATCTAACTTTTCAGACAAAGTTCTGAAATATTTCACAAATGCCACAATTTTCTAAGCATCTATGAATTTAGGTTGTTAAAAAAAGGGGGCTGGTTTTGGGGGGAAAAATCTTGCAGCAAAGAAAAATGAGGAAAAGGAAGGAAATATATATAAGGCAAATATATTTGGTGGCTAAAATATACCTTCCTGTTCCAGGAATATGTAAGTGGCAGATTATTTAAACATGAAGTGGTGACAGCATGATGCTATGCAAGTCAAATTGTATGTTACTGGTAAGAATGCAATTAATTTTGTAAAAACTTGTTCTATTGTGACAGACAATTACCAGAGAATTTTAAGAACTGGATCAAGTGTCAGAAAATGGCAACGGAGTAGGAAATGCTGAACTGCCCAATATTAGCTAGAAAGATTGGCAGGAAAAAAACAAAACAAGAGAAAAATGAGAGAGAGATGTAGGATGTGACATGCCTTTTTGTGGTGACATTTTTTGCAATGCATCTGCTTTTCAATTATGTTTTGAATAGGTGCCCTTTCCCAAGGTTGAGCTTCATGTAAATAAATACGTGTATTTTGACACATTCTGCTTATACTTTTTCAGAATTGCATTATATAATAGCACTTCTTCTAAAATTTTAACCTTGACTTTGTTCAGGAATACCACTGAGGCCTTATTCCAAAAGACAGCTCGTTTTAAAGTTATTTAGTTAACTTGTTACTTTCTAAAAAACTAAGTCCTCTGTCTCTCTATAGGCCCTCACATACACCTTTTACTAGAGAGCCTACTCGCACATCTACCATGAAGACCACCCCTGAAGTACTTCAAACTATACATTAAGTACTTCTTACCCAATTCTCAGTAAGAAAATTATTTAAATACAGAGTGGCTTCTGATATTTAAAAAAAGAAAAATTATCGTGGTCAAAAATAACAGCTTGTTCCTTTTATTTTGAGAATAAGAAAAGAAAGATTTTTCACAGTAGTTTGGTCTGTCTCAATTTTCAGAAAATTAAGTTTCTCACTATCATAATGATCAATATTTTTAAAATTATGGTCTGATCTCAAGATATTTACCGTATACTATCTGTGATCTGCCTCCCTCTTCTCCCATGATTTTGGAATACTAAAATTTAGTACCATATATTAATTTCTTAAGGATTAACTACTTAATCTTTACCATTTTACCGCATGATTCAGATGGGAAGTCCTGCTAACACTACAGTAACAAAAGGGATATTGAGATATTAATTTTTTTTATTGACTTGCTGAACATATCATATAAATGTTCTTTGATTGTTGAGATGTCTTTCTTTAAAGCAGGGGTACTTCAGAAATTTAGTGACATTCCCTTCTGATATTTTTAAGATACAGGAAAGTGGAAAAAACCCAGACTTTGCAGGCATGTGTCTCTGAGCCCATTTTATAAAGAGCTGAGTCTGACCACCTGAAGGTTTGAGACTAAAAAGAGTCAGTGTATGTCAATTAATTTTCTGGCAATTGTTCCTGTAATTTAAGATTTACTACAACCATTTTTCTTTCTTTTTTAAAACTTAATACCAAAGCCAAGAAATGTCACTTAAAAAAAAACAAAACAAAAAAAAACAAGAAACAGTAAATTATCCACTGAATTGGAAACTGGTTGCTAAAACATTTTTGATGGAAAGAAAAGTTGCTTTCATTAGAAACATCTGTTAAACAAAACTGCTGCAGATCCTGACTTTACAAAGTCTGTTTTGTAAAGCATACTTTCAGCAGAGCTGCAGCATTGCTTCAGGAGGGACTAAGAACTTCAGTCCACTAATCCTTTTGTAAAGTACTCCATCCATAATCTGTGTGGTGCTTCTAGTAATGCATTCCAGCAGACCTAGGCAGACTCAAATTTACCCATAGTTTTGTACCTTCTGAAAACTTTCAGCTGTTAGAGCATGCAGGTAAAGGGCAATAAAAACCTCCTCTGGCCAGAAAGAGATGCGGGGAAAAGGGACAAATACATGCAAAACTCAGAAAATATACATTTGAAATAAACTATAAACCCCAAGAACTTAACATTTGTCGCAGCTACTCCCACAAGTAATTCTGGAATCAGGTGGAAAGGAATGAGGGTGGAATTTTGGCCACTGCCTTGATTTATAAACAACCTCAAGGCTTGTAGAAATCCTAAACCTTCCAGAAGCCAGATTTCAGCTATGCTAAAGGTACAGAGGTGTCTCACAAAACGTAGCGGGCAGCTCCTAACCTGTTTGGTTTGGGCTTTTTCCCAACTAAGGGTTATATACCCATTTTCAGCCACAGTAGCTAAAACATATAAAGAAAAACTGACCAAAGTTTGAGGGCAAAGAAAGGCAGTCTGTTAGTTTGTGACGCATAATTACTTCTGCTCAGGAATGCAGAGGGGAAAATGTCAGGGGTTTTGCTTGACTGATCAGATCCTTAACTCAGTCACACCTTGAAAATGCCACTGTCTCCAGTAATACTGCATAAGCATAACCAAGAACAACATCCAGGACAAAGGTTCTGGATAATACGTAAACATATGACACTAACCGAGGATAACAATCAGCACAGAAGAATGTGTTGTGTAATTCCCACTTGCAGCATCAAAGCAGAATTAGTGTGATTAAAATAGAAACCTATACATTTAATGGGAATGAACGTGGAAAAAAAATATGTTTCTCAGTAAGCCAGGATCCTTGAAGATCCATGAAATATGTACCCCAGACACTCCAGATAAGAGTAGAAGGAGGAGTGCCCTTCTGCTGCCTCTGACACCCCGGAATACTGTCAATTCTTTCTCTGAAAAATGTAATCATGAAGAATGTCACAGGGAATGCTGTAGGTTGAATCCTGATTTCTGTAACACAGTCATAAATCCAGAGAAATTCCATCAACTACTGCTGTGAAAAGAAATTATCTACTCAAACTCTATCTAAAAATACTAACACTCTAAGAAAACAAGAAAGGATAGTAGTAAATTGACATAAATCAGTGTAGTGTATCTAGAACAAATGCAGCTAAGCACAAAGAATAGGTAGAATACATACCGGAGAACAAAGCAACTCTATATGATGAAAAAAAAACAGTTAATACACTGAGAAAGTCAAGCCTGTTGCAGTGACAGGTGCATCCATGGAGCATAAACTGGAGTTAATACTCATGTCACATATTCAGCTTTTGACAGAATTACTGTGCGGCCACAGCAAGGCTGATATGTGCCTATAGTCTGCCAGCACTATAGAAACTAAAATTTGTTTCTATATTCCTACCTTTTGCATACACGTATGCATCTAAGAAAACTTTTTATTTTAATCTTAGACAATAGAGATTTTCTTTCTTTAATATTACCCCCATCAGGAAGGTTCACATAGTGCTAGCAGAGAAGTTTTCATTATTGCAGTATCTAGATTCTATTAATTCATTTTCTATTAAATAAAAAAGTGCTGAGTCACTTTATAGACAAAAAAAGAAGATTAAGCAATAGTACAAAATGCTTACAAACGATGACTGATTCTATAACACAGCATACTTGGACAGCCATAACTGAGCAAAATTTTAGGGGGCAGAGCTCCTCACCTGCACGTAAACTGCAGGTTAGTTATTTACTTACGACTTAAAGGATTTTAATTTCAGAAGTATTAGAAAATCCCAATGCATAACCATGACCTAAACAGGCATGGCTCAGTGATGACAGGCCACAGAAAAAAAAAATGAAGGAATGGTAATCCACAGGCAAGAAAATAACAGAATTTAGCTGGGGTGTAGCACTGCTATATAAAGAATTATCCTTTACTTGAGCAGAAAAAAATATTTAAATTGTAAAACATAATGTTCATAGGGTTACACACTTACACAAAGAACCCAGTAGCATTATGGAATACCATTAGAAGCAGCACATTCACAGCAGTGGCAGCACATCAATTAATATTTCCTCAAGTATATGACAAATTGATGAATAAAAAAAAATTGCTTCCCCTAGAATTTCTAATTAGAAATAATTAGAACTAGTTATTCCATCAAGAATATTCCACAGTTTTCACCTTATAAAGAATATGCCCATTGCAAATCATTACCATTTTCAGTTTAAATACAGTTTTCCTCAGCATCTCTAATAATCAGTGGCAGTCAAATTAAAAATAATAAATACGTATTTACCTTCTTACTGAGGCAAAAGAGAACACACACACAGGAAGTATGAAACAGGAAAAAAAAAAGAACAGGAAGGTAATTAACTTTTAACATCACATACTGAAGGAATTGTAGCACTGTACATGCCAAGGGTGACATTATCTTCGTGTTATGTAGAATGAAAAGTTGGAGGGAACAGGTACATATTTCGTATAAGTGAAGGAACATTTTATAAAAAGCTCTATCTGCAGAGGCCTATGACAGAGTTTTAGGACTGGAGAAAAGGCTTTCTTCAAAGCAGGCTGCCCAGAGACTGGGGAATCAATGGAGTTCGGGGGCCTGGACTGAGGGCTCCCCGTAGTTCTTACTGTCCAGCAATGCTAAACATCATTCATTAAATTACAATTTGAATAAGATTAGGATCAAAGGACTGATATCACAAACAGAAATACAAGCACAGAACTGTCACTTCTGAATTTGACTTCCCCTTTGCCCCCTAGCCCACAGCAGAAACTGTGACCCTTTATGACGCTATCCCCTCAGCAATGGTCTGAGAACTGAAAATGTGAGGGATGGCTCACATTCCTCTATACTCATATGGCAGTGACAGTCTAATGGAAACGCAGTCTAAGGGGAGCATAGGCTACAAACAGCCAGAAATTGTCTTTGAATATATTAATTAAAACACCAAACACTGCAAATATTAGTATTAAAAAAAACCAAACCACAAACCAACACTGAGCATCTTTTCTGAACAGACACCTATGTCTGCATAGACATGCTGACCCCATATCCAAGTTACTTAGACAGCCCCATCCTTATCACCGTCTCATCCACTGCAACATCGCCAGCTCACTTCATAGTGGGTCAGCTGGCATGCATGGTAATTAAACAGTCCGCCAAGGTTTAAATTTACAAGAAGAGTTAAACAATTAATAAACAATATTCTGTTTAAGGGTATAGAAAGTAACTTTACATGAAAAACTGAGCAGCCTAAAGGAAGTAGCTAAAGCTCAGATATTGCTAGCTTTCCCTTGCATTGATTTTATTTCCAAAACTGTGTTTAAACTTTGATATTTTTGATTTTGTAATACAGCCTGAAGAAATTGTAATCAATTATAAAAATTAAAATACCAAGATAAAATAAAGAAAAAAATAAATACATTTTTAGACCAGGCACAAGAAAAGAATCCTTTCAGATTTGGGTGAGGTTCTTCACTATAGCTTCTTGTCACTGATGGTAACTTTCCAAAATATAGTGACATCCTTGCCATTATACCAATTATAACACCAAAATATTCCTCCCTTTAAAGACATCTGTGAGTCTTGTGGTGTAACAGAAGGATAGATTCCTTCAATGCAGAGCCTAGATCTCCTTAGTCTTCAACTTTTGCCAGTTTTCTGTTTTCTCTCTTAATGAATTAACCTGCTGTTTACTCAAGCAAAGAACTCGATGTCTTAAATGCTTTGGGCATGTCAGAAAAATATTGCCTCCCAAAATGGCAAAAGAAGCAAAGAAGAATTTGCTGGCAAGCTGCTCTGAATAGATCCCAGGCAGCTTGTCTTGTGATGAAATTTTAACCTCAGTGGAAAGCTAAATATGAAGGCTATGTAAATCCCTTTTATTCACACAAGTAGGATTGGATAACAGAAATTGTTCTAAATTCAAAAAAGGAGACCAACTCACTGAAGCTTCAGATATTTGTCTCTATTTTTCTACCATACACTGAATGACATACATAGGAATTATATTCATTAATATGGCCAGGCACAGCAGTAAAGGTTATGCTAATTTTCACTGTTAATATAACTGTCAACGCTGATGACCACCAGGATTTTAACAGGAAAATCCTCCAAACTATTTTATTCAGAAAACTTATTAGTGATAACAACAAAACACTGGTCAGGAAACTGAATTAATGTTGGCCCACTGAAATAGTAGCTGCACATTTCATTCCTGCCAACGGATCCAAAGTTGATAAGATCCCTAAAGCAAACAGAACCCTGGGGCACAATTGAGTTTAAATTTGAGTACAGGATTATGTTCAGTCCACTGTTTGATTAACTTAATCCTGATCTTTAGAACTGGCTTCTTTCTCCAAGTCATTCCAGACCACTGAGCTGCTGAGAAATAGAAACTGCTTCTGGAAGTGGCAGTTATAGACAGAAAAGAACATTTTTCACTCAATGAAATCCATGGGCTTCCTTTAATTTATGCTTCCAACTGAACTGATTTGATTAAAGTTTTGTTCCATTTTCTTTTAATTAGACGGGGCAGCTTAAATTAATTATTAGTCTTATGTATGGAAGCAGTACCAGGAAGTTCCATGCAGGCATTACACAAAAATGAAATTAAAAAAAAAAGAAAAAAAAACAAAAAAAATGTTTAGTCTAAAGATTGTTCAATCTAAGTTACAAAGCAAGATGCACTGAAATGTATTATTGATTTAGTTTCACTGATAAACACTTTAAACAGTTTAAAACCCGGTGAATTAAAAGCCATCATGCTCAGCACTGCAGAAAAGCCTCCACGCAAAATTCTGTCTGACGACGCTCGGTGTTACGTACGAGGGTAATGCTGCACAGCCACTAGCCTGGAGCACTCCTTGCTCCTGATTACAAGGCAGAGTCCATACATGGACCTGGCTTAGGGACAGAAAGGCAAAAGCTTTCAGTTTTCCGCCTCCAGTATCTATTTGCATAAAGCAAAACACATTCTAGTACACATTTAGATATGGGTATGTTCTGAGTTAATCAATCAAATCCCACCAAGCTATTCTCTGGTGTAAATAAAAACAAAATCTGGTCTGAATTGTGTATGTGCTGTCTATGCTGCTAGCAAATATAGGCACTTCTGATGGACAACTGGACTGGTCAAAGTTCTTGGCGTAGTGTTCACTGTCAAAGCAGTTAAATCTGCTGACCTAATTTGTCTTTGATGGTTACATCACTTTAAGACAACTAAGGACAAATCTCACTTTCCAGTGCTACTGTTTCAAGCTGTTCTGCAGCAAGCACCAGTAGGTAACAAGCAACATGGTGCCCCGTCACAGTCGGTGCTGCCTGAAAAAGAGCTGTATACTTTTTTTAGCCAGAATAAAAATTAGCAAATTGCCAAAGAATCAGGGGTAAGAACTTACATCTCTTTTTTTTTTTTTTCCTTTGAGACAAATACATGTAAAAGGGAATACTGTCCCTCTTGTACATAGATACAGCATTTCTTCTTGTTTCTACCAGTCATCACTCTCTTATTTCTTTCTAACTGGCGAGCCAAAGTTCAAAGCACAGTTTTTAATTACTTTTTCCTCCACAGCTGCTATCCTTTTTTATAGGGCGAGGGTTTACTTGCTGGATACAGCTATTCTGCTTTATACTGTGGTAGCCATGCATGTAGTGCACAGCTTGCACAGCTTGCTTGTTTCACCACAGCAATTGCAGCCAGCTAGCTAATATGTTAAGAAATACCACCCCCAAAAAGAAACTGTACATGGAATTGTTAGGATAGGAGCTGTATGCTAGCAGAGTCTGCAATTAAGCTTACATACCGTACTGTAAATTAGTGGGAAGAGGACGCATAGCTGACTATTAAAATGTATTGCTTTTAATGTAAAAGGCTCTTACATTTGCTCTTAAACGTCCTTTTTTTTTTTTTTTTTTCTTCCCACCCCCCCTTTTAGTTTGTATTGAGAGCTTGGCATTGCAGGCTGCGAAGTTTAAAAAAGCTGACCTTGAAAAACAGTCACATTTATTTTTGAATGTTAGTTTAGTTTCACACCCTGAAAGTGGCTTCCTGCCTTCCAGATTTTGCTGAACGCTGTATGACCAGCCATGCCTGAACCCGCTGCACAGCTCTGCTCGGGCTGCACCACAATCATTAAGGACCTGTCCACTTATGGTTTGAAATAAAAAAAAAAAACCCTGTTACTAACGCACGCTGTGATGCTGATCACCTCCACCCTCCTCCATGGAAGGAGGATCTGCTCGCTCACACACCTCCCCGCTTTTGGAGGCAGCAGACCAGCTCCTTGCAGCAACATTTTTGAGATCTCCCTCAGCATGGGAAGAAGGGCATTTTAACTGCCCCACAGGCTTCACGCACTGCTCTTAGGTGTTTCAAACACCTACCTAGGGAGGATGTTTTCCCATAAAAAACCTGAAGCAGTCCTTCTAAAAGTTTTGCATGCACAGTGCAGAATAAGCACAGCACAGTACTAAGCTGTGAGAACGTTCACTGAAGTCATCTGACGAGCTGACTTTAAGGGTGAAGGGGTTGCTGTGTGCTAACATCCACTTGTAACATTTCCATGAAACTTGCCTAATAACAGCACTGTTACTAGATACACAGTAATTTTGATAGGCACTGCAAGAAGCAAAACCATGAGTATATATACACAGCGTTCTACAGGGAAATGTGGGATTGTATCAATGATGTTGATACAGCTGGACTTGCGAAATATGTCCAGTACTCAATGCAGGCAGTAACTTTATGCTGTCAGGCTTTCCCAGATACTACAGATGCTGGGCTAAAGACACTCGGGTATAGATAATTCCCAAAGATGGCCGTTCAAACACAGAACACTGTCCTAATTCCTGAGATTTCCAGCTACCTGCAAGCTCTGCACATTTGAGTTTCAGATAGCTGTTAAAGAATCAACAGCACATTACATGTTAGTTTATATTTATTTCACGTGTGACCCAGCTCAGAAAGATTTACTTGGAAAGTATTTCCCCATCTTACAAAATCACTTATTCACAGTTCAAGTGGACCATATTCTCACATCACACTTGGCATCACGTTTCACATCTAGCATCATATTTAATCAGATTTACAACCCCACTGTCTTTACTAGTATTGCTCCTAATATGTACTAATGCAATTCACAATTAGGGAATAAGCATATGATGTTGCAAAATCAGAATACAGGAGTTTACCTGTTCCTGCCTGTCAGATGAGCTGTTATAACTTACCAAATGTACACTCTTAGCTTACCACAATTATAAATTAAAACAGGCTCACTTAACCATGAATTGAAGAATGAGAAGACAGAACATAGTTCAAACATTATCAACATTGGAGGTACTAGCCATAATCTACTGGTGCTACAGAGGATCATTATTAAAACAAACAGCAACAAATCACCCTCCACCCTCAAATTCTCAGGGAATGACTGTTGCATCTCCTATGAGAAAAAAAGGAAAATAAGCATTAATGATCATGTTCCTGTGCTAGCCTGAAAAAAATGCTGCTGCTTAAGGGGCTTTTTATGTTTTTACTGCACATACCGCTAAAACACGTGTTGTGAAGTAATACTGTTATGTCAGCCCTCCCACAGAATCACATCTTTCTTAGCCAGCTGCACTATCTACATGGACTTGCTGGATCCAGAACTCCATATAAGCTTTACAGAAGCACATCACTTGAATAAAATCAGGCATCGAAAAGCTTCACATAACCACAGCATTTGAGGTAGGACAGAACAGTACAGCAGCTCATGCTGGACTAGCTTTAGTAAAGCAAAGAGACTTCAACAGTCCTTGAACTGCTGATACTGTAGGCATCCAAATCCAGCATCGCTGCACCTCCTCAAGCAGCGCTGTCAGGAAATCATTATTAGCAACCAGTGGCATTAGGAAAATTAGTCTGACCTCAAAGTGAAAATATTTGAAAGCAGGAAACCTTACTGGGGGGGGGGGGGGGGGGGGGGGGGGGGCGCGGGGAGGGGGGAAGGGAGGAAAAAACACCCAACTAACAAAACAAGTCAGCATTGACTTAATGCTTTCTTTATAACAAAGAACTTCCCTTTACAACTCACTCCTTCTCCTTTCCCCACACACACAGAGGCACAGTCCCCCAGTCTTCTGACTTGTAAACTCTGCAGACACCCAAGAGCCCTGCCCAGCCAGGGAGAGCTGCCCATGCTGCGTCCCTGTCCTGCAGGTGCGGCGGGCACACGTGCCAGGGGACATCACTCCAGAAGGCAGCGTTCTCGAATGGCTTCAGCGGAACATTTGCCAGGGTGACATGGCTGAGCGAGTCCTCTCGCTTGGTTCGTTTTTCAAAGGTCTGGACGTAAAACACATGCCTCAGCGGAAGAGAAAATCTTATGCCTTTAAAATGCATCTTTTGTTATTCTGAGAGATTCCAAATCATCTGGGCCCTGTGTGGAGTGTCATAAAAGAGGTGTAATGTGGGACTGATGCATCACATCTGCAAGAATACTGAAAGCGGAGGCTTTATAAATTTAATTCTGAATAACCAGAAACTGAGTCTTTATTCAACAAGCCATTACATTAGTCCCTTCTGAAGATACAAACAGTAGAAATCAGAGGTTTCAGATTTATTTGCCTTGATGTCATGATGAAAAATACTCAGTCTTTGCTTGATCCTTACCCCCAGGTAGGCTGGTATGAGTTCATTTAACTCCACTCAATTAAATGGAGTACCGCCAATTTATGCCACCTGATAGTTCAGGACCATGATCCTTTATTAAAAGAGCACTTCTAAATATCAATTTATTTTGTGTAATAAAATCAAATGTCATGCTATCTAGCACAACATTTTAGCTTGTCAGAACAATGCTTTTAAATACATGAGGGTTATAATTCTCCCCATAAAGACAGACTGAGAACAGTGAGATCCACAGCAGGTATGAGGACTCGGCTTCACAATACCAACAGCAAAATACTGCAAAATCTCAGCATGGTAAACTACACAGCACACAGGCACGAAGCCAAGCATGTATCCTTTAGAGATCTCTGTATGACACACAGAAATATGAGAACAGCATGTTCTCACTCATTCTAACAAACTGGCACAGACCCACTATGAATGGAAATTAATAACTACCACACCAAAAAGCCAACTAATTTTTTAGCCATTTTACAGCTCCCCATTAGAAATTGTGCCAGTGCTACAGACAGCCCAAGAAAAATAGTTATTGGAACTGGTAGGCAATAATAAATAACATTTAGTGGGTAGCATCAATTATGATACTATTTAATACTGAGCTGAAGTTGCTTTCAAAACCAAAAACATTTATAGATAGCAGGCTACAAACATTGACAATACTCGAACAGTCATAGAATAAAAAAATAATCAGCATTTTCTGGACGGTGTAGCCTTTTTCAAAAGCAAACACATAGCAGTTTATTTCAAAGCAACTAAAATAACTGCTAAAGTTGGTGTTTATAGAACCTGAATAAACCTGACACAAATGGAAAAAGTCTGCTTTCAGTTATATACGTACAGTCACTGTGAAGAGGAAAATTTGTCCCAAAGGGAACATACCATGCCTAAGTAGGAAAGGACCTCAGAGCCAGACATACGCTAACTGGGCCCAGTTCTGTCCTCAGCTATACCCGCTGAACTGTGTTTCTGCAGCATAAAAACTTTGTAAAAATAATCAAGTCAAAGAAAAAAGGGTATTTGAAAACCCAGTATTGGCTTTTTGAGCAAAATCAAGGGGAAAAATACCATCAAAGACTGCTTAAAGGTTCAGGTAAATAAATATCAGTGATGTTTTTTGGTGGTATATTTCCCCGACTGTAGTCATGCTGTTGAGATATTGCCAATTTTAGGGAGAAACTGCTAGGTGTTTGTAAGGAATAGATGGGAAAATTCATCCCGTAAGAAACAATCAGGTTTCTGCCAGTGTGCAGGAAACAGCATGAATCGCCCAAAAAACACTGGAACATGAAGATGTGAAAGATCAGATGCAAGAGAGAGGAATAGAGTGCAGGGAGAGTTCAAGTTAAGGTGAAAAACTATTTACAAGCATATCCTGTAAAACTGGAAAGCCAAAACAAAACACTTCATATCTTTCAGCTCCGTCTAAGTTATATGGCTTCTTTACTGCTACAATTCTCCTGTAATTTGCTCTACATTCACCAGTTCTCCAATTTTTTTTCTTTTTTCCTCTTGTTCATTCTTCAATACAGTATGCATTTTCTTTATTCTCAAGTCATTCTTTGAGCATTGCTCAGCTTTTTTTCAATTACTGGAATCTTTGTTCATCAATTTTAAAGGAGCTCAGGGAGCTCACAAAAATAATTTTTAAAATCCATCTCTCTCTTGAAAATACTATGCAAACATTCATTCATTCTTTCACTCCTACTACTACTTCACTACTCTTCTACCCAAGAATTTCCTGAGTATTTTCCACTTTTTGCCTAAATTAAAAAGTTAACATTTTAAACTCTTCAAGATACTGGTTTTACTGCCTTGAATGTGAGCTAAAAGCAGACAAAACTGAGCTCTCCCCAACTTTTACTGAGTTAGTAAGAAAAATTCTCATTCACTTTTACAGTATTTTAAGAATGACAATTCAACATTGTCTGTAGTGTTACAGTCCACAAATGTGAACCTCACAGAATCAGAGAATGGTCAGGGTTGGAAGGGCCCTCTGGAGATCACCTTGTCCAACCACCTGCCTAAAGCAGATGCACCTACAGCAGGTTGTGCAGTCACATCCAGGCAGGTTTGGAATGTCTCCAGAGGAGACTCCACAGCCTCTCGGGGCAGCCTGTGCCAGGGCTCTGTCACTCTCAAAGTAAAGTGAATTCGAGAGGTTTTGCTGTATCGCTATGGTTCCTTTCAAAATACCTTTGATCTTCAAACATAGAGGAAACTTTTAAAATTTAATTTGTCCTTTATGCTGCAGTGATGTCAGCTGGCTGACACAGCATTGCCATATCCACCTTGAGCGCCTACCAACCAACTTGACGCAACACTAAAGTAGACTGACTGAAGCCACAGGTGTGCCTCCTCACAGACTTCAGCACTGCAAAGCAGCCCTCAGAATGGCATTTCCAAATATCCACCAAAACCAGGGCAAATTTTCATTTTAAATAACCCAGAGGGCTATTGAAAGCATTGGAACCTGCCCAGACACTAGCTGCCAGTGTCCCCAAAATCTGTAATTAGTCTGATTACTCAGGAAAATTATGACCGTGATAAACTTGCCAATTAGCGGTCATTCAAACACAAAGACCTAAAGAAGAACAACTGTTTCACCAACCGGTTGGAGCGTGCCAGCACTGGAACTCCAACAGGCAGGAAAAAGCACTGCTCTGGCTTTGTTTGGAAAAAACACAACTCACCAAATGGCATGAAAAGGCACAGAAAAAAGGAAGGAGGAAGGCGCCACGATTTCCTGACAACACCCATCTGCACATGGAATAGACTTCAGCATTGAATTCTCACTCCGGGAAATGACTGATAGAGCTCAACAGTGTTTGAAATATTAAAGTATGTATAATTAATACAGTCCATCAGCTGCTATTTATCAAATAACATTTCTTACTGTAAATGAAGAGAGTATCAGATTTATACCTATTACCAAAAGATAACACTGCTTAATTTAAGAAGTTGTGTTTCTTTCCATTTAGCCTGTACCGCCTAAACCAGACATACCAATAATTTAAGGCAGACACATCACTTTCCTCCTCAAAACAAACATGAAAATAGTTCTTAAGCCAATCGAGAACATTCAAGAGCCATTGTGCCCTAATATCATTTTGAATTCTCCTGTATGTTACCCTCTCTAACTCTTTTTAACTCACACACATTTCAGCGCAAAGATTCCATCTGTGGCTGACCACAGTGAATTGCTCTTCTACAATGCACGCATATTTCTTTCACAACACTACATAAATAGCATCATGCAGAAAGTTCACAACAGTTTCTGAACTTCTTGCTTTTGGGGTCACTCTTACGCTTCCAGCTTCTGCTACCTACTTCCCCGTGCTTTTCCTGACGAGCTCAGTGTTTGGCACTGGAAGACACAGCAAACAGGTTTTCTGCAGCTTTGCAGAAGTGTGACGAACCACTCTGTCTAGCCCAGCAAACCATACAGCAAAGGGCTGCTGTTGTCAGAGGATGCACTTTGCTGAACAGATAGTTATCAATATTTGCTAGTCTGTAAGTGGATAAAAAATAAGTCATATTGATCTCTATTGCATCAAGCATCTGAATAGAGATGTGGCATTAAAAAAAACCTGATGGAAGACAAATTACTGCCCACACTTCCTAACATCCATGAATTAATGTCAATGTGTAGATCATTTTTAAAAAAAAAAAACTATTCTGAAGTTTAGGTTATTATAGAAACAGACTATAAGTAATCTCTGTGATGCATGGAAATACACAAATATCATAGATAAATATTTTTTAAATATTATATACTTTACATGCACAAACAAATTCAACATGCAGCATGAAGTACTGCTGCATTACTTCCATTAAAAGATCAAATTTTCTAAGAGGCAAAGAGGAAGCCACAGTTCTGACCGAGAAATTACTAACAATAAACTATCTGTCATTATATCTATCAATCTGTCACTACTGTAAGCAACTATAACAACTAAATACCTCAGCTACTAAGTCAAAATGAAAACTGAATTCACAAGCCAGAGCTTGATTACTAGAAGACTTTTTCCAGTATGAAAAACAGAGCACAGAGATTTTCTTTAATCAACCCACAATTTTTTTTTTCCAATACCTATCCTCATTTAACAGTCTTTAATCACAGGTTGCATTTACACCATTTATATTTTCTGTAACTAAGTCTCCTTCTAAAATATATACTTTTTTCTGTGAATCTCTATCCATAAAAATATTGATATCTAAGCCATAAAATGCAATCTCTAATTTTAAATAATGAAATGGCAGATGCTAATTCAGGATGACCAGTAGCTTCTCCCCTTTTGTGATATCAAACACAAAGAAACTGTACTTGCCCTACATTTCTATGGATAATAGACACGCCAATGGCCTACCCTTCACGCAGAAGTCTGTTCAAGTGTATTAAAACTTTCTGGCTAGAAGAATCGGACACCGTAATCTGTGCCCATGAAACTCATCAGCTGTGCATTCAGCAAAACTGCATCAGCAGCCCATGTTTAAGACACAAAGGAAGAATGTCCGTGCCCAAGGTAGAAGTTAGGATGCCTGTTTGTGGTGTATGTGAACAGTCTTACCAAAGACAGCTGAAAGGCTGCTATTAACCTGGACATGGACTAAAGATGCTTCTAAGCAGTACTGAACACTTGACCATCACCATAAACTAATCGGAATTTTCCACCCAGTACAGCCTGAGAGGAGGTAGTACAATTCCCTTTTTTTAACAAAAAAAACCCCAAAAGGGTAGTAAGAATTATTTCGACCACACACAAAGAAACACACAAAGTGGTTTGTTTAGCATTGACTGTTTTTTCTTTACATTTTAAGGATGTTTTAAAGCATTTAATAGCAGTGTCATCACCCATTATTTGTATTGGTTTTCTATTTGAAAATAGAAATTCTTTTCTTTTGCAACTTATCTCAAGATTTAAATTCTTGTAACTAGATTAACATCAGTATCAAACACCATATCATTCTGAACAGAATTTCCCATTTTGCAGCACTGGGCAAAATAATCCAGTAAATTTAGAAACTACCCATAATAATAATGAACTACATATTTAAGCCATCTTGCATCATTGGTTCCCTAGCAGAACACATTAATGAGTGATAGCACTAATCAGAATGCACTAAAGCTTGATATTGCATTTCATAATTAGAACAGTTTTGTCAGTCATTTCAGGCCAAATATCTAAGACAAAAAATTAAAAATATTGTAATAACCAAAATCTCAAACCCTTGTGGGATTTTTTTCCTTGTTTCTCATGAAAGTCATTTTGCTTGTGTATCTGCATTTCTCTGCAGTCCTCACAAGAATGGCATCATAGCATGAGAACCAGAAAAAAACCCCAGCTGACTAGCAACAAAAGTAGAAAAAGGCTCTCCAGCTAGAAACCTTTAGCAAGGTACAAAATTCATTCCTATATTGCCATCATTTTCCAAACCAGATTTCAGCTATTCATTTTAGATAGCATTTTACAATTGCTCTTGAGCCTATTTATATTCTTTGACTACTCATTTTGCTCTGCAGTTAAGTAAAAGACACTGGAAAAAGATTAGTAATGATATTCTCACTGGTTTACTGAAAAAAACCAAAACCTGAATATACTCGATGTAATTTGTTCTCTGCTAAAATTACACCTCTGTGGTTAGTTACTGAGTTTTCCTATTAGGTCACATATACTTAAAAACACTGATATCCCACTGGTTCATTTTCCTGACATTATCTCTCTCTGTTTAAGGTTTTGTACAAGAACATATAGAAATGCCTCTCCAATGACTCTCAGCTACCCAAGGGAAATTCAGTTAAAAATGCATGCTGATACAGACTGGAAAAGAAGCAGCCCTCAAGAAAGAAGGGTGGGTTTAACAGATGATCATTTTGTCTTAGGAAGAGAAAGTCATAGCTAAAGGAAAAGGGAAGACAAATCATCTGAATTCTGGAGGCTGAGCTTTCCTTCTTTCTTTCTTCCCCCTGAGGAAAATGCCTGCTGGCTATGTACTCGAGTCCTTCCAGAACAAATCATATTGATCTTCTCACATTGCTGGCTGTTCAGTGACAAAATCCTTTATTCTTTGAAGTGCATACAAGTGAAGGTTGCCTATTCTCACAGCATCGTCTCTCCTACAAGTCCAGAGTCTCTGCAGAAGCAGGAAAGACTGAGTGGATTAAGGAGCCACAGGCAGAGCATGGCCAAGCAGATTCCTGATCTCTGCAGCTCCTCAGAAAGTCTTCCCTTCAGGGTTCCCCCTGGCCAGACTACAGGCCCCTGTAGTCATAGAGAAACCACCAAATATGTTCTCCTGGTGGTGTGCTGGCCAGCAAGGGGTGCCAGAGCCTTTGCAGGAATGCATCATTTCTGAGTGGTTCACTTTATCACTCATGACTAGTTGGAATCCATTCAATTCGAAAGTAGCTCCATGGACTCTTCAATGAGTGTACGCAATATACACTGCTTTACATGACAGTAAGAAAGAGATTATGAATGGACCTACTGGATATTATCTAAATCACTGATTACTTTTTTCATAATTCCATGTACAGTACAATTTAATATTTTATGGTGGTGATGGCCAGTTCACCAAGGGGTTTTCAGTGAATCACAGCATACAAAGCAGTGAAAAATATCCAAGTCTCAAAACTAAGGCTGTATATGAGCCCATCACTTGCCTCTAGGGAATAAAGCTTTAGAACAAACTCTGCATTTATAAACTAAATGGAAAAATTCCCCACGAACTTAACAAGAGCAGAAGGAATTAGCAAGTTAGATGAGAAACTCTGTGGTAAATTGAACTACAGCATTAAAACTCAGAATTTTCTTCATTTAATGCAATACCTTCTTTGTATAGGCTGAAAAGATAAAATATTGAGTACATAAATCTCAAAACAGAAATAACCACAGGTGGTTGAGAACAAGTGAATGCTGTATTTATACAAGTACAGCATTCAGCAAGCATTTGTAAATATTAGTCGGTCATCGAGCAGGTTCCCTGCGCTCTAGTACACCCAATTCATGCTGCATAATTACAGGTTGTTTGCGTGACATCCGGTGGGGAAAATATATCACATCTTATATGAAAAATACAGAAATACTTTCAAAAAGTAACAAATACTAGTGGAACAGGATCGTGATGTCCTTTTCATAACAAGTAGCCTCATATCAATAAAATTCAGTCATCCTGAAATAACAACTATATCAGCTCTCCAGAACAGAAAACAAGTAGGTATGTAACTAAACACAGTTTCCCAAGGTTTGTGAAATTCAGTTTCCTTCAGCTCCTTGTGTCTATAGAAAATACAAAACTCACGTAATGTCAAATGCATGTAGATGTTTGCTGTTAAGTAAATCAATTTATCATTTAAAGATTTGACCAAACAGCCTAAGGCTTTCCTTACTGAGAGGCATTTTATACATGCATAGTCCTAATCAAGTTTTTGGTTTAAAAAAAAACCAAAACAACCCAAAACAAAAGCAAACAAAAGCAAGAAACAAAAAAACCAAACCACCCTAAAAACCACTCTTCCATATGGATGTCCTTTTTCATTTTAACTCAAATTTAATTTAATTTAAATTTAAGGAAAAATAATCACTTCAAGAAAACATTCCACAAATCTACAAATGTTATGTTCATCAGCTGCTGAGCAGGTGTAGAAAAAAAACCTATCTGTAGCACAATGCAATGACATTTGAAGAGGGTTTTATTATCTTAGGACAGGAAACAGTAGAGAGACATTCCAGAGTGATCCACAGAAATATCCCTCCCTTGTATTCTGGGCCAGGCTGCTCCAGGTCCTGAGCAAATTTCTGAAGAACCTGCTCAAATACCTTGCTTGTACCATGTCCTGTATGAGCTGTGTCACATTAACATAGTCCTGATTCCACTTAGGTCTTCAGCACTACTGACCTCCTCCCTCTCCCAAAAACAAAGGCTCCTTTTATACAGCCCAATATTAAAGTCAGTGGTATGAACAGAGATGAGGCCAAGCTCCAAAACTTAGATTCCTATGCATCTCTCATTCTGGTTTTTCAGAATCAGGTTCTGCCAAATGCTATAGATTTTCATATCTTTACAAACAGGGATCTTAATCTTGCAGAATGTAATGTCCTGCTTGGTGCCTACTTCTATGTAAGAATGTATATATTTACAAGACTATTTATATTGTTCATTCTTTTTATTATTGTTATTATTTTTGTTTGTTTAGCATGGAGAGCCTGCTCGTCTGTATGGTGTGGGGACAACACAATTTTGAACGTTTCTGTCTTAAGTATTTGAGTAATAACATCTAGTAAAACAGAAACATGATCTACCTTAAGTTATTTCAGGAAAGAATACTATCCATAAATCTAGCAGGAAAAGAGAAGGGTGTCTGCACTTCCACAAAGTTCCACAAAGCAAAGCTTCTCCACAATCCGAAACACCATGGGTTACTGCAGAAGCAGAGTAATTCCTGTCGAGTTCTCCTTAATCCTGGGATTTAAATGCATCTTCCAAGTATGTGAAACTCATTATCAGTGTGAAAAAATATAGTCTCTGATACTAGCTATATCAGCTTAAGAAATCTATCCTCAGCATTTCTTCTTGCACAGTGTGTGACCCGACAGCATACAGACTCGGAGTAATGCAACAGCACATTTTTCTGTTTGAACTGAGCAGTTGCTTCTACTGAAGCAGCAAACTGCAAATGGCATCGCCAGGCAGCTTGTCCAATTCACTGAAAGTGGGACTTCTCCCACAGCCCTTCCTTCTAGTGACTGTCTGCCACTGACACACAAACCACAACAGCCCTGCCTTAATAGCACGCAGTTACAGGACATAAACTGCCTATTTATAAAAAATCAGTTCCAAATGGGAAAAAGCTTTTAATCTTTTACAGTATAAAATAGCAGTCATTAAAAATAGGCAGATTCAAGATACAACAATTCAAAGGCTGGAAAGGATACAATAATGAATCTGCCTTTGGAGGCAGCTGTGAACCTCCTGAACATGACATTCTTAACAGTAGTTATTGAAAAACAATAACAAAAAACCTCTTAACTTTGCTCACAGCCCATTGAATTTGTGAAGTTTACTGTCATTCTGGACTTTGTTCCTGAATCTGTTTGGACTTATTTACCACAGAAAGTCAAAAAAACTAAGGGCTCATTACAGAAAAAGGATTCAGAGAATGCTCACAGCACTGCAGCAAACACTGGCCATTCAGAGAAAGCTGAAGCTGAAGGAAGGCATTGCAATATATTGATTGCATCTTTTAAGGCTTTTAATCCACACAATTTGGAATGGATATTCCACTTCATATTTTCACAGCTTATGACTGTTCCTCCCTAGGACTGCCAATGAGCTAGAGAGGCAATGAGGGTGGTTGAAGGCTCTGTGCAGAGGCAAGCCCTAGAAAAGAAGTAGAGTTTTGCTTCACGATGCTCACAACTTAAACCTTGGTGCCAGGTCTGACAAGGACACTGGACCTAATACCAACATCTGCTACAGTTTCAACAGTGACACTAGCTACTGAATCCACAGCCAAAAACTAACCGGTCTCAGCCAAGAGATTTAAAAAGTACTGCATGTGGCTCTAACACCTTTCTAGATGTCAGTCCAAATCAGAATATCATTAATTATTTCCCAGTTTCCCAGTAACAAATGATAGCATCTTTGGGACCCATCCATGCAACAGCTGAAGAACAGCTTTACCTTTGCAGACATTCTGGCTTATCAGCAGAAGCAAGCAGTCTATAAAAAGCAAGTAGCAACACAGTTTGGCAGAAATAATTGTAGATGTACCGACGACAGCAACGCTAGCAATGTAATGCTGAAGAAATAAGACCTGGGGATGCCAAAAAATCAAGAGTAGCAAAAAAGCTCAACCATTTCTCAGTGTTTAAGGGTCTGAAAAAATCATGTTTTCAATTTTGGTTGGAGCAATACAAACCTCGAGCTGCAACTGCATCTTAGTAGAACAGATCTAGACCTAATAAATAAGGTTAACAGCAAATGCAAGGCTCATGTCAGGACCCAGAGCGCTCTAATAGGCCTTAATGACCCTCACTATCCTCACCTGGTGCCCCCACCCACAGTCCCCGCCTGTGGGTCCAGGAGCCCCATTTAAATCTCGTCCTGTGCCTTCAGCCTCTGCCTGAACCATGCTGCAGGACTGAGCTGCAGGCTGCCCCCAGGTGCACCCACCAGCCCTGCCCCGGACAGCGAGGTCCCAGCCCTGAGGGCTGTGTGACCACACTCACCTCCTGGCTCCTAGGAAGGACCCAGACCTGCTGCTCCCTGATGCTTTCATTTGTTTGGGTTTTGGTTTTTTTTTTTACCACCTCAAATTTCCATTCATGCTATGCGTGTTCTCAGTCTGACATCAAGGGAAGTTTTTGGGGCATAGAACTGATATCAAAAGTATTAGGATGAAAAATACAAAAGCATTAAGTATAATAAATAAATATAGATAAAAAATACAAAGGTGTTTAGACAATGCTATAATCTAAGGTGCCTGACTATTAAGCAAACCTTTTAAATCACATATATTGATTGTTTCATGTGCCAGTACAACCAAGACTATGCTTGAAAACGTTGTGGATTCTCTTGTCACTTCTGTTACATACAGTTTACTCTGGTCACTTCTATTAGGTATAGTTTAAAACTATGGAGAACCACAAAAATCAAAAAAGCTGAAATATACCTTGCTGTTTCCTCCTAATGAAACTAAATCAGTCAAGCCATAAAGGCAGAAATTTTCAAATGTAATTAGTAATCTGAATGTCTGAATTTCTGGGTGCCCCAAAATGACACAATTTAAAATGCACTTTTTTCTGCATTGATACAAAAGTAAGTCTCTTTACAGTCATTCCATTTCACTTAAAAATTGAGTTGTCCAGTATCACTAACCAATTTTGGAAATAGTTTCTTGTAAAATAGATCAAGGAGCAACAAATTAGTACCATTTCTACTTATTAGTATCTTTTCACTTCTCCTACTTATTTCAAAGCTAGGAAAAATGCTAATCCTCATTAAGCTATGAGTAACAAAAAAATATTTTACTAGCCAGAGAAAAAAAATTTGCCTTCTAACCTACTGAATCATCATATCACTTATTAGAGCAGATGTTCACAAATTAAATGGCACCAAAACAACAATTTCTTCTGGAAGATACTCAGAAGTGTTAAATCTTGCTGTTCTTCTCTTTTACTGAAATCCTTATAGCATTTTTGTATTTATTTTTGTGATCCATAAGTCCTGAATAATAACAGTGCTTATAAGTAACTAAAAGAAAGAAATGTATACAGAAGTAAATCCTGAAGTATAAATTGCTATATAATACCTCTACTGT
The DNA here is from genome assembly GCF_023638135.1 of Falco biarmicus. Taxonomy (NCBI): domain Eukaryota; kingdom Metazoa; phylum Chordata; class Aves; order Falconiformes; family Falconidae; genus Falco; species Falco biarmicus. The sequence continues at coordinate 24,798,266 of NC_079297.1, forward strand.
ACTCAGTGCCGTAGGACAGATTCTTGCTGAAATTATGTTTATCTGAGTTTGTCATTTGGCACACAGTAGCGTATGACGATGCCCTTTAAACATGCAATCAAAAAACTCTTTTCTACCCCTTACTTGTGACGAAACCACATTTTTCTTGGTGTATCTGCAGTTAATATTTAAGAAAGACTTTAACAGAAAAGCTACTGTTCCTTAGCCTCCTTTAACCTGAAAAATATGCTAGATTTCTGCTTTATAATAATGCTTTGCCACTTTAAATGCAAAGAAGGATCATCTTCCTTCATGCTTGACACCCAAAAAATATTCAATGTCTTAAACTCCCGATGAATTCAGGGCAAATCAAGGGGAGCTTGAAAGTACAAGCCCATTAATGAAACAGAACTTATCTACCCTGAAATGTACAGTCTGTGGAATGTATAATTTGTTGTAATACAAATAAATTTTATTGTATTTGGACAGAAAAACAAAAGGTACCTGTATTTCATATCAACAGTCTTTTGCAGGTTTCTGTATTCAGGCTGACTGTGCTATTCAGGCTCCACTGTGCAAGAAGAAACTGTCACTGAATGACACCCTGAACGCATTACAAAGCTGTACCAACAGGGAGACAACAAAAGGCAGAAATTAATGTTCATTCATATAGTGGATGAACCACATCAAGGACAGACATCATGGGCTCTGCCTGAAAACAAGCCCTCGCTGATTTAAACAGAACACAAGTGAGAAACATGGTTGAATCTACAGTGCAGGGCAAGCACATACCACAGTGCATCCAGCAGGCCTTGTCCTATTGTACAAGGCAGAGGAGAAAAGGGAATGCTGTCTCCCCATGCACGTGGTTGGATCTTTTCCTGAAGGATATCGTGGGGTGTTGCTTCTCTACAAATGAAGACAAATATGCAGTGATATACTCTGGAGCATCCCTCCTCTACAGCAGAAGTCTGCATCATAATCATGTCAATATAAATACAAACAAGCAAAAGCAATTATCTTCTTGGTTGTCACACACTGCAATACTAGGCAAAGCATGACCTAGTATCGACACAAGACATTTTAGATTACTTCAGTGCAAGAAGATTGGACCCAAACCCAGCACACTTAAAATAAATTAAAGGAGTGATACTGAGTAGTGCTCATTTGATTTTCTGAATTGAAAGCTACCCTTCATGTCCAGCATGATCATTTCAGAGACTGTGTATGTTCTCCCACTGAAATGGCTTGTGTGTTAGGACTAAATAAATAAATAAAAAACCTTAGCTTATTCTGACTGTTAAGAACAGAAAAATTATCTATCTAAAATTAAGGATGCCTTTGACATACTTCACTGAATCTATCCATCCATCTCTTCCCTACTCTCGATATACACATGCCCCAGGAATGTTTGAACAAGAAATTAAAACCAGAGACACCTAAATCTATCTTGAATATGTGCTGCCACTTCCTACACTCCTTGGGGAATCACTCTAATACCTGGGAAACCCGTTCTACCACAGTTTTCCTTTTGACCCTAAGCAAATCAAATCACTTGATTCCAGCTTTCGGAATCATTTTGCAACCCAGTTCCTAAAGAAATGAATTGAAGCCAGGTATCTAAAAATAGATTTTGTGACTGTGGACCCAAGTCCCTCTGTAGCTTAGGGACTAGCAGACTGGAGCCTTTGAGACCTCCCTGTCTGAAGGGGTTACATGGTATTTCAGAGAAACTAATTTAAGAACTGTTTTGCACTCAGATAGGATCATTGTGGTAGGAGCATGGACTTACCAGACAGGCTAAAAACTTCACAGTACCTTCTCCCACCCCACTTGGTACTGCCCGGCATAACGAGTGCCTGCCCAGCTGCGCGATGCCGTAGCAGCAGCAGCAACCAACCCAAGGCACAGCTGCTGCTGCTCCTGAGACCAGAGTATCTGGAACAGACACAACACATGCAGTACCTCTCTTGCAGTCGCACATCACAGTTTCACAGAGCCACAGAATGGTCAGGGTTGGAAGGGATCTCTGGAGATCATGTTAGTCCAAGCCCCTGCTAAAGCAGGTGCACCCACAGCAGGTTGCACAGGGTCACATCCAGATACATTCAACCAATTTGCTCCCAATTTCTTTTCAATGGCAATACCACAAATGCACAAGTCAGGGGGGGAAAAAAAGGTTTTACTTACCTACTTTCCATCAATTAGAATATATTATCAGATTTTGACATGTAATTTCAGATTTTCTCTTCTTTCCTTTTTATACACTTATATATTTATTTTCCAAAGGACCTGTTGCAGAAAAAGTTCTCAAGGTACACTATAATTTAACAGAAAAGGATTAAAAATAAAAATTAATCCAACCATCTAGTACATAACACTTTAATGAGTTTTCCTTCAGTATTAACGTCACCAGAGTTCTAAATACACAGAAAGCATGGTAGCAGTATGCAAAGTTTCATGTTTGTACCTGGTTGCCAGATACAAAATATTTATTCACTTTAACCCAGAATTAATTTGTCAATCTTTTCTCCACTTTAGGTGATATCTGTAGAAATGAGAGAATGTTCATTTTTTAAAAAATTGCCAAATTTTCTACAATTTTTTCTTTCATTTTTTCTCTGTTTCAGAGGTATACAAATACGGCAAATCTATAAGATAGATCTGATTCACTCCAAAATCAGAAGCATTTGATCATTTAGTTATAGCAACAGTACAATGCATACCCTGTCCCATGTCTAGAGGTGATATGGACTGTCATTTAAGTTTATATAATGATTAGAGAAATACATAATTTATATGCTGAGTATTATAGATTTTTTAAAAAAAAAGTCTTTGTTTCTATTTGTTACTGTCTCGTGCCAATTAATTAAAAAAAAAAAAAAAAGTAGGCCTGTATTTATAAGTGGACACACTGGCAGTAAGTAGTAATAAGAAAGTAGTAAGAAATGTTAGACAAAGCTAGTGACATAGTCTAAAGCACCATGGATAGTTCATATTTAATTTGAGGACTATCGATAAAGTGTGAAGCTTATGATAAAAATTAATTTATACTCAGAATTAGTTTTACGAGTCCAGGATCACCAGAAAGACACAGGTAATTTTCTTCAGTGCTGTGTAGGAAAGACTTGCCATGAACTAGCCACACATGGAATAGACTATGTGACATATTACTCTTTTTTCCATAGTGCCTTGATCCTACATTTATCCAAATATGAAGAGAAAGTATTTCATATTCTCGGGTAGTAGCACTGATTTTTCATATCCCTAGTCAAATGACTCTCAACATCTGAAAGCATACTTGACAGGAACTTTCCATGCCAGGAGTTACAAGCTAATAATCCTTTATTCAAGGTTATGCCCTGATCCCAAACTCCTTGCAAACCAGTATTATGCAAAATCATTTTCACATTCCAAGCTATTTGAAAAGTTTTACTGACTGAAAACACACTCAAATCCAGATTTTTTTTATGGCCATGAGGTGTTCATAATGCCTATCAGTATCCCCAAACACCAAGAACACTATTGTCATTAATTAGATGTAATCATGATAGCAGCAGGTTTTTGACTGCCTTGATCTCCCAAATTTATTCTGCATTACATGGATGTCACAGAAATGGACCCTACACAACAAAACTATGTAAGCAGAACAATTCTCCTTCAAACACAAACAAATTACACTTTCTACCAAAGTGAATTGACCTCTTGTGAAATCATTCTGAGAAAGCTTAACTGAACACTTTGACAACTTCACCAAGAACTCCATAACAAGGTGACCCAACACTTTTTGTGATAATTTTCAAGGAATCAATGTAACATCAAAAAACTCTATTACCGTAATAAAGAAAAGAAAAAAAAATGGATCTCTAAAGCCAGGCATTAAATCCAATACTTCAGTTGTCAAAACTCTCTCCTTACAAGTTTGGCCTTGGTACTTAAGATTACTATAAAAAGACTTACAAATTTCTTTAAATGAGTGCCACTACACAGTTAAGTATCAGCCTATATATATATGAAGTCTGATTTGATACTGCTGTGATTCCATGAACTCTAATGGAAATCCTCCAAATTTTTCACTACTGCAAGTGAACCTGAAATATCAAAATATCTCATTTTGCATTATTTTTAGCTGAAATGTATGTCAATGTGAAATCATTTGAACTACATTAGTAGGACTAAAATGATCCCTAGTGTAACTCCATTCACATCAGTTACATCAGGAGTGCATTTCACCATTATAATTTCAATGTAAAATACCCAAGTGATGATAAAAATTATTTTGCTGAGAATTATCAGTATCCAGGAACACTGGGAAAGCTCTGACAGAAGCAGTACTAGCGATTTGTAGCCGTAACAGCTCAAATACAGCATTTGTCTGGCACGGTTTCAGCCAAAGGAACACTTAATGGAAATTTCTGTTTCTTGTTAAGCACTTGGGAGCTTTGGGCTTTAGCACGTTAGGGGTAGGACCTCGGCATTTTCAACCTGTGTTGTAACTGACTGTACTGATGGGTAGTTGAATAAGCAAATTATAAACCAGCCCAAGGAAAGGTATTTGCTTCCCTTCCGGAATACACAGTTCTTCCAGCGATTCAGAACAGTCTGCCAAACTGACAGCACAATCTAGCATTAAGCTATAGCAGTTCTTATATATCATGACAGAGTACGTAGGTTTATTCACTGCAGGAGGCAGAGCAGGCTCCACTGTCACCTGCAGCCATGCCCCTGCAGTACCGCGGTACGTAGTGCTGGCACACCTGGAACAGTGCTCTGCCAACTGCTACGAGGTCCTAGACTAAGACCTTTTCCTTCAGAGAGTCAGGTGTGTGTTATGTATGTGCTATGATCACAGCATAATGGCCACACTTGTTTGAAAATAAAAGGTTGTCTACTGGTAGCAGAATAGCTGAACAACTTGCTGGAGAAACTGGGTAACTATTTAAGCAGTTACTTCATGCTGAGCTCCATGTCCACAGCGTGAACATATTGTATAAGTTACTCAAAGGATTTTCTTCCTTATTTCCATTAGAGACTTAAAATTAAACCTGTTGCGAATCATCTCCCTTTTCAACCAGTCAATACTGCAAACACATACTAATTTTCTCCAAGTTCTTTATTTATCTAGTTAGTATTTCTTTTACTCCTACACTCTTGCTGTAGTCCCTGGTATTATATGGTGTCTGGTATTATACAGACCTACTAGCAAGCTAGCTTACAAAAGAACCCTTATGCTCTTTACATTGTTAACTACTAGCTGTTAAAGAAACACTTTCAGTTACAGATTTTTACCAGATTTTACAGAATGCTTATCCTCACTGCCGAAAATTGCCTCCGTGGAAAAAAGGATTTGGCTCAGGTGAGCTACAACGAAATGCAATGTTCAATTTTGGCAAATGCCTATGCATAACATTACTGAGTTTCATTCAAAACATAGTTTGAATTAGTATCATCACACTGAAAAGGAGCGTTGTTTAATGCTTCACATCAAAAATATAGCGAAGCCTGCTCTAGGATTTTAAACAGAAGTTTTGAACCAGGGTTCAGCACAATCCAGTCATTTGTGTGCGTCTTGGTTTTTATTAGTTCTTCTGCAAGGCAAAAGAGGGCAAGCAGTGAAACTTTTTGAAGAGTCAGTTCACAGAAAATCCATGAAGGCAAAAATCAACCACTAAAGAAAAACCTACGTCTATGGTTCTGTTCAGTATGCTGGAAGCTGCATACAGCAAACAATGCTTATCTGATGGGTTATGCACAATGTCGTGGGTGCCTGATTTGGACTGCTTTTATTGTCGCTTCTCAGCTCCAGAGCTATAAATCAGTCACTAACTAGTTCTGCCCCTGCATAAATCCTCTACTTGGTTTTAAATGAATATTGCAAAACTACTATAATTCAGTAGTGTTGGTAAGCCCCTTTTTCTCTCGCAATGGCCTGTCCCAGCCCTTAAAGTGCATATGCCAATTTGGTTCAAGTTTTATGATCTGGAATGTTCCACAGTGCCTCTTCAAAAACAGTTCCAGTCTAACTGTGCCTTCCCTAGGTAATTATAAGTCTGAAAAAATGCCTTTTTTGAAGCTATTATTTATGTTATATGCAGCAATATCTTACCTATTTCATTCTGGAGTCTGGAATGTACTGTAGGCCAGACAATCTTTACCTACCTTCGTCTCCTAGGAAGGGCACTAGAAGATTTTGACACACAGTAAAATACAGCTGGCCTAAGGATCAGTGAAAAGAAATCATGGAATGTTTTCTCAAGGACTGCATGGGACCCAACACATTCCTTTTGAATCTCAGAATGCCTCTTTTGGATCTTAAACACTGCTTCAAATACACATGGATGAAAGCTGTAATTAAGGGAAAATGCAGCACCAATAATAGCACGTTAAAAGTTAGCGATTCTCAACTGTCAGTACTGTAACAACTGAATATCTCATTACTTCTACCTTCTCCTCCCATACACTGAATTTCTTCAATGCTGACAAAGTGCACGTACTAATCATAGACTCTGCATGTTAAATTAACCAGGAAAAAGATATAAATTAGGTCGGTATTTCTTGAGGGCATCTGTAGAAAACACTGATTTCAAATAATTTTGATTATAAAATTTTACTTCACAATCCTTTTCCAGACCACAGATATTCATAATTAAAAAGAATATGGAATTAACATTATGTTAGCTGTTTTGCCATCAGCATCACATAAAGAAAAAAGAAACAATAAAATATGATGCAGAATTCACTCTTCCAATGATTGTCATTGAACTATTACATTAGTAAACATTCACAGTATGAAGTCTCTTTCAGTATATCTCCAGCATATAAAGTAGTGCAAAAAAGCATTCCAGTCATTTTGCCTTTGCAGTCAGACCAGGTTAAATGATTCTCTTACTTCATTTCGCTCATTAATAGACAACAAATGCTGCAATGCCTCCAAAGAGAGTTATAAAAATAAACAATTTCTGGAGGGTCAGCAGCCTTTTCAAAGTAAATTTCCAGTTAAAAACAAGCATTATAGATTTCAAAAAAAAAAAAATTTAGATCTATCTTCTGTAGAATATCTTTTTACAATAAATTTACCATTTGAAAAACAATGACTATGGTATCCAATGACTTATGGTAGCTGCTATTAAAGCACTGATAAATAGATAAGTGACTACCAAACTTCATTGCTTCTTACATAGTAAATACCTCTGAATGCCAACTTTTACCACAGAGCTGTTATTAGTGATGTCGACAGTTCATGCACCCACTTTAAAACTGACTTGGTTTTAATAATTTTTTCAGCCTCATGTGCAAAACACTTGCATTCTAATAAAAATATAAAGTCTGAAATTATATCAGATCTAGCAATCCCTTCCTCAAGTTATACCACTTACTTGATATGTAATACAAGTTTAGCAATGCTTTTTATTTGTATTTAACCATTAAATGGCATACTACTGTATGCTGTGGACTCCTGCTTGCATATTTCATTATTTTCACTGCACTCTTTAATGCATAAATATATTTGGAAATGTTCAAAATTACACATCAGTTTCCAGAGAATTTGAATTTACACAGTTTTTCTTCTCTGACTCACTGCTATTCCCCGTGTCCTGACTTTTTTTCTCCTTTACACAAAGAGATTCTTTAACTCCTTCTTCCATCTCCAAATATTCTGATTTATCCTCTGTGGATGAAGATGATGAGCTTCTAAATTTCTTCAGTAAATTTGTTGGGAGGTAAGGGCAACTGACTGCATTTTGCATCAGCTGCGTTTGTTCTTCATTCTCAGTCTCTCTGTGGTAGAAATAGTTAAAATTGGAGACAATCACTGGCACTGGTAAAGCAATGGTTAACACTCCTGCAATGGCACACAGGGACCCAACTATTTTCCCACCCACAGTTATGGGTTTCATATCCCCATAACCAACTGTAGTCATGGTCACTACAGCCCACCAAAAGGCATCTGGGATGCTTTGAAAATGGGTGGCAGGCTCATCAGCTTCTGCGAAGTAAACAGCACTGGAAAACAAAATTACTCCAATAAAAAGAAAAAAGATGAGGAGGCCGAGTTCCCTCATGCTGGCCCTGAGTGTATGACCCAGGATCTGCAAACCCTTGGAGTGCCTGGAGAGCTTGAAGATGCGAAACACCCTGACCAGACGGATGATCCTCAGGATGGCAAAAGACATAGCCTGTTGACCATTGCTGCCCTGCTCCTGCGCCAAGTCAGTGCCCAGAGTAATGAAGTAAGGCAAGATGGAGACAATGTCTATGATGTTCATGATGTTCTTGAAGAAGTGTGCTTTGCTTGGACATGCAAAGCAGCGCACTGTAAACTCGAAGGAGAACCAAATGATGCATACTGTCTCCACAATGAAAAAGGGGTCATTGAAGATAGTGTGCTCCCCAGCATCCAGGTGAAGCGACTCATTGGAAAGCCCCTTCCCTAAGCTCAGGGACATGATGAATTCTTTGTCATCTCTGAACTCTGGCAAAGTCTCCAAACAAAAGATGACGATGGAGATCAAGATAACCAAGACAGAGACAATGGCAATGCCTCTGGCTGGACTCGAGCTCTCCGGGTATTCAAACAGCAGCCACACCTGCCTCTTAAACTCATTCTCTGGCAAAGCTTTGTCCTCTTCCTCTTTGACAAACCCTTCATCCTCCCTAAACTTGAGCATGGCCTCCTCCCCAAGTTGGTAGAATTTCACCTCCTCAGTGAAGATGTCAAAGGGTACATTGACTGGCCTCTTCAGCCGACCACCACTCTGGTAGTAGTACAGGATGGCATCAAAGCTGGGCCGGTTCCTATCGAAGAAGTATTCATTCCTGAGAGGGTCAAAGTATCTCCCTCGCTTCGCTGGATCACCCAACAATGTCTCCGGAAACTGAGCTAATGTCTTCAGCTGGGTCTCAAACCGCAGTCCTGACACGTTGATTACCACACGCTCACAACACTCGTACTCACTGTAGCGAACAGAGCTGTAACCCCCAGGGCCTCCACCATCATCAGGTGGCTGGTCCGAGTATGAAAACTCATCCTCCCCATAGTCATCACTATAGTAGAGCTTTCCTTCTTCCTCATCGTCTTCATCCTCGTCTTCATCCTCCTCTTCCTCCTCACTCAAGTCCTTGAGTATTCTCTCTTCGGAACCACTGAGAGGCAGCAGCTCAGAGCAGGGGAAGGAGGCCCCGCACTCCCTACTTCCCAAGTGGTGGCTCCTCTTTTTCCCTTTCTTCCGCCTCTTACCACTCTGGCGGTGGGGCATGCTGCTGCGTGACGCATTCCCACCATGAGAGGAGGATGCACCTCGACTCTGCTCCTGATGGTAGTGGTGATACGGTCCACCTCCACCTGTTGCCCCACCTTCTACTGCTGCTGTTGCTGCTGCTACAGCTGCAGCTGCTGCGGCTCTCGACTGTGCCAGCCGCTCTCTCTCTCGGGCCCGAGCCTGGACCACATATCCATAGGGCATGTGGCTGTTGCACCCAGAGCTATCTGCACTCACCATTGCAACCTCCATTTTGCAATGGCTTTTTTTTTTCAATCGTTTAATGCAAAAAGGTTGTGTTTTACTTACAGCATAACCTTAACTTTCACCAGAAAGTTCAAAGCCATTTGCTTTTGGAGGACAGTCCCTCGGACACAGAGCAGAGCAACACAGTTGTAACACTGAATCTAAGCTTTGGAAAACCACAGATATGCATTTTCTTATTGTCCAGAATGTTTGACACAAACTACTGTTTTGCTAATAAGAAAAGATGAAACTCGCAAATTGAAGGAGGGAACAGCTGCAGCCTTGTTCTTTCATCCACCAAGCCCCTTTATTTTCATTTATCTCCTGTGGCTATCACAGATCTGATCAGAATCATGACTACCTTGCAGGCTACAAAGACTGCATTCATGAGGAAAAAAAAATGCAAACCAAAGGGTACCTGCTCTTCACAGCTGGTCTTAGTTCATCATTGCAACCGAATGCAAATAGTCTCTTTCCTCATAATTCTTTCCTGGTAGTGCTTAGGCCTAACAATCTTAATGCCTAATACCGTTACTCAGGGAGCTGAAGTTAATTCCAGCCATCACTTTGTTTACACAGTGAGGAGGTCTTTGCAAATCCTTTCTTCAGGCTCTCAACAATGTCTCAAACCTGGGAGCAGCACCCAGGGCGTCAGCAGCAGTGGTAAGAGGAGGAAGAGGAGGAGGAGGAGGAGGAGATGAAGACTGAGAAACTGGCTCTGAGGTCCCCATAGGACATAAGGGAGTGGATTGGTCACCCTTTGGTTATGGTCATGCAGAAGAAGCACTTAACCTGAGGCACATGCACAAACACACAAAAATAAACAAAACAAAAAGGGAAAAGATTGGATTGTTTTCCTAAAAGGACATACCGATCAAATGAAACTGTGTCATCTATTACCACGGTATTCAAATCTTCCCCTACCCACACTATTCACACTTCTACATTACACACACACCCACATCACATGCACAGAGATTTTGAACGACTCTGTGGGTATGGATGTGGGTGGGTATGTCACATATATATAGACAGAGATACAAAATCCCCACCCATATAAGCACTTGCATCCATACACAAACACATGCATGCTTCTGAAACACCAACACATATAAACAGTAATAAAAATACTGCAATACATGGTGCCTTCATATCTTTGAGTACATACGTAATAGATACACCTACATACATCTATATGAAATATTAGAGAGTAAATGTATCTACACAAAGAGCTTTTGTTACATTTGTCAAAACACACAAGGTGCAGGAATGTTAACGTTTTAATCTCTAACTGAATTGTGTTTCAATCATAACGAGCATCTCACCGAATTAAATTTGGAAACAGGCACGTACAATGCTCACTGAAGTGAAAATACTGTGATGTGATATGTCAAGAAAACACAGCTGCAGGTGCACTGAAGCAACATCAACATGCAAGCACACACACAGAAATACACGCTTCTACACTCCCCCTTTAAAACAGAAGCCTCCTTTATAGCTATATCTATTAACACATGAAAGAAGGTGAATACGAACTGTTAAATGACGCTGTACTTAAAATCATACCTGCGCATCATGCAGAAAGAGATCTTGAAAACGCTGTTATACTTACTGTTCCTAGGCAGAGAAATAGCAACGCTGTTCTGGCTAGTGTAAGGATCTGGTGACAGCAGTCCTGAGGAAGGGGCTACGCCAGCTGCTCTACAGTTGCAGGTGCGTGTGGTCAGTCAGCACCACAGGTTGACGAGTTCTCTCTCTCCCTCCTTCCCAGGTGCAGCAGGAGCACCCAGAGCGAGCCAGCGAGGCAGCCGGAGCGGGGGGTACCCTGCACAGCCACGGGCGCTGCTGCTCGCCCAGGCATTTGCAAAAAGGCAAGGAGCGAGAGTCTCGTTCCAAAAGGGAAAAAAGAAAAAAAAAAAAAAAAAAAAAGGCGGTGTGTTTGTGTGTGCGAGACAAAATGAATGGATAAGCGCGGTCACTAGTCTTTCCAAGCCCAGCTTTGGCAGATTTGTAAAGCAATGCGAAGTAATCCGTGTAGCGAGCCTGTTTCCACTGATGGGAGGACGGACGGGTCTCGCTTCTTGCGGGGTCTCCCCCGGGCACGTCCAGGCGGCAGCGGCTCAGCCAGCACCCGCCCGCATCCTACACTTGTTGTGCCGGCTGTGGGTAACGCTTACAAAAAATTAAAAATAACCCCAAAATCCAAATAATTAGAAAAAAAAAAAAAAAAAGACACGCCGAGGGAGAGGAGAAAGCCCTCTCTAGCAGCCGCGTTCCGTGCCCGGGTTCTTGCAGCGCCGGGCGCCGCCGGCCCAGCCCTGTTGCTCGGCGGAGCCGCCGCCCGCCCTGCCCGCACAGCGCCGCCGGGGCACAGCGACGGGGCCGGGCCGGGGCCGCCGCGCCGCTCTCTGCCGGCCCGCGGGCTCCCCCTGGCGGCCGCCTCCCGCACTGCGCCCCGCCCCGCCGGGCCCGCCGCGCGCCCTGGCCGAGCAAGCCCGTCGGTTATCCACGCGAATATTACGAGGTGGAATAACGCACAGGCTGGCTCGCACACCCTCGCGCTCACAGCCCTGGCTGCCGTTTTGGTGCGTTTCTCTTAAGGAAGAAAAAACGCGCCGTCGAGGTGGCCCAGGAAATTTCAAAACCGGGTGCAGATCAAGTTTCCCAGAAAAACGAAAAAGCCAGCCCCACCTCCACTTGCTGCTTCGCTCGCCCCCAACCCTCCAGCAGCACCAGCAAGCCAGAAAACAATTCCCTCCGCTCCCACCCAGCACACCCAGGCCAGCTGCAGCGGTCTTGCAAATGAAGCCAAATGAACTTTCACTCATTCTGTACCAGTACAGAGAAGCGTTAGCTCACGAACGGGTTACGGCTCTGTGTCTGGTAGAGTTTTAACACCTCCTCCAAAGATGTCAGACCTGTGCCCACCCGCCCGCTGTCCGTAACACAAGCAGTGTATAAACTGGCTGTTCCACCTGCGCCTAGGAAATCCAAACCGCAACCAATTCCACCCCCCCGCAAGCGAGCGCCTTGAAGATGCAGCTTGGCTGTTTTGGACATCCCAGCTACAATTCCGCCGTCTCAACAGAAGCCAAGTGCAGGCACGACTACTTAACATGGATATGCTCACAGCAAGGACAAACAGAGAGCAGCACTCAATCCAGACACTTTGCCTCAAGCTGTCTGCAGCTGAAGGCAAATCCAACATGTGCAGCAAGCAGTTTAGGTATTTTTTTCAATGCCTAGGTCCACTCCTCCACAGTCCGGAGAAACAGAGAGAGCCTGGTGACCCTTCCCCTTCAGATCCCCAGTGGCACAACCCAGATTATCCACGTTACCTCTCCGTCTCTGCTGCCTGCAGCAGTTGGTGTTCATACTCTAATCCCATTCATTTCTGTAGGTGACATATGACAATATTAGGGAGAATGAAGGACCAACCAAATAAATGTACTAAATGCCAGGCACCAAATCAGTTCATAAAGATCTTGCCAAAAGAACTGTGAAATGTATAAATGGCAGAACACATCTAACCAATTTTTCAACAATCACAACCCTTCAAGTTCCATAGTCAATATAAAGACATATTAAAAATTCCTAATGTCATCCCAAATGCCATTAAAATACAAAGTGGTGTCATCACAAGAGCAGTTCAAAATTTTTATGCTCCTAGATACAATTTTAAACCATTCTACAAATTAATTTCTAATACCAACACCCATATTCTTCTGCAACTTGGCACAAGAGGATAGCAAAGACAGGGATCAAGACCCTATCACTGTTTAGTCACAAGGACAGTACAATGCCATAAAAATAGAAGAGAGATCACAGATATGCTTTTTGAATTATTAGAAACACCTAAACTTATTCCTACTTCAGTAAAATTTAATTCTAGGGGGATTTTCCAGAATTCAGTCACTTCAACAGAACACTTTTTAGAGAATGCTTTTCATCAGTAGGACCTGAATTTTATTTTTTTTTAATGAGATGTTTCGAGGGCTTGGGACCTAAAAAATTGCTTATCTAGATTTTACTCTTCTTCCAAAGTTTCCGATGCATTTTCTTGTCATTGTCTCATGCAACTGTTAAACTAAAAACTTCAGTGCATATCTGAGTATAAAGACAAGTTGAAACAGATCAATCCCTTTGGCATGCCTTTTTGATCATTACTATTCTTTTATTCTTCAATAGTGAAAGCATATTCTTCACAGATAAACAAACTGTGATGTATGAGGGGATACACACATAATACACGTAACACTGATCATGGGAGAAGCAGGATAGCTTTTTTGTACCTTTTCTAAAATCCATTCTAATGTGATAGAGATCACGTAACTACATGCAATTCAATCTCACTCAGAGGTCTTATTTGATCCAATTTTAAACTGATTTAAAAGCACAAAACAAGCTTTAAGTATTTACAGATGAATACCGTGACTCATTTCATTCAGCTTTGTATTTTCATAGTATTCAAAGAGCAATTTTTATTTAAAAGATATTGCATTCCCTCTACTCCCTCATATGCATAAGGGGTACTATTATTGGTAGAACAAAGAGAGAATACGTATATGTCATTATCTTCAATAGTACTATACTAAGAATAATATAGCATAGCAAAGGATATGTAAGGTGTGCCATCACAGAGACATTATTGCTCATCCACGTATACTGTGCCAGAAAAAATCCACAACGATTTAATATGTTTTCACACAAAGGGAACACGAGATTTTTAAAAAGCCTAACTTACATTGCTATGCCCAATATTAATTTATGCTATCCCCCAATTGCTGCAATTCACACTGGCAGAGTCTGGCCTCCATCCAACACTAATCTTCCTGCTGTAATCAAGAGTTCTGTGCAGCAAATAAGACTGCACTACAGCTCAGTACTTATTGTACTTTTAGACCACGAATTATTCTATTTCCCTTACAGTCGTCTCTTCTTACTCTTCTGCTCCTTCCTATGCTGCTTCATTATCATTTCTATTAGTCTCTCAGGGCAGCTCAGCCAGCTACCCGTAAAATCAGGAATTCCTTTCAAAACAAGGAAAACACTGCAGCAGTGGGCACTCTGGACAATCCAGTGGCCAGGGTATGGTTACTGTAGCATTTCACATGGGATGAAGCACAGTTCAGAACATGCAGTTGCTTTCCACCCCACCCTGTTCTCAGCCGATTACAGTGCTGGAGACCCTTAGGTACCAAAGTAACAATGAATTCTTGCCTCCACAACGAGGTTTTCTCTCCTAGTGTTTATATCACTTTAGGGAGTTCATATTTTGTTCACATTTTACTAACCATGCTCAGTAAGACAACCCTGTCAAAGAATCTGGCTCAAGTACTCTTCTTTTGAATATGACTGGCACTACTTAATGAAATGTTTAGCAGAATAAAATACAGCCTATCCTCAGTTAGTTCTTATACACAACATATATGAATAGCACATCTGTTCATTACTTGTACTGCAACAGGCTAATCCAAGGAAGTTGACACTCCAGAGAACAGCAAGCCTTTTATACTTTCTTGGGAAAATATGCAAAACTGTTCCCATTTACCACTGAGTTTAGGATGAATAGCAGTAAAAACACTGATGATATTTATATGTGGAGAATAATTTCTTGTACCAGAGTATGGACCTACTCAGAAACTAGGATAAAAATACCACGTATGGTTTATTCTTGAACTTGAATATTTCTCTGTTCATTCTGGGCAGACAAGGACTCACATCAGCCTTATTCTTGAAATCAACAATACAAAAAAAAAAAAAAGTATGGAAAGAAAGCCTCTAAATATGGAACTGTGTGGAAATGCATTTTCTAGAGGGCTGCCGCTGAGAAGGAAATCGGTCTGGCAGCCAGGGACTAGCTAGGAATCGAGAAATTAAAATATGTATCACAAAGGCAACACAAAAATTTCTCTAATACTGTTGTATATATGGAGACACTAAAAATACTTTGGAAATGACCCTTTTGAAGGAGACCTGCATTTCTGGACATTAAGAATCATTTACCGTAATGCTTTGGAGAGCTAAGGTACAATTAACACAATAAAATAATAAACCCTGTATGTCAGATCTAACCTGTTGAATGAATTATCCAGCCTGTTGTCTCTTCTTCAGAGAAACATGAAATAGTGTTCTGGAAATCACGTGCAGCCCTCCCAGTGCTTCTCCTCACATTGAAGCAGAGCTGTCACAACCAGGTGAGGGACAGGATTACAGCTGGAAACACTCTTTTGCTGTTTATGCATCAGAGCAGACAAAGCTGTAAGATATTAACCAACACAGCCTCATTAGCACAGCCCAACACAGAGATCCCAGAAGTGGCACCTCATCCCCGCAATCCAAATGAATAGTTCGCATATACAAATCCAATATAATCTGTAGAGAGCTGATGTTATTTTGTACACTGGGGACAGAGTAACTCCTGAAAAAACCCTAGTTAAAAGTACCTCATTTCTACACTATTCCTACCCCAGGTCAGTAAAATATTCTATCAGCCCCTAAATTGAGAGATATCTTGTGGTTCTCAGCTGCAGTTTACTATAGCAAATTTCCTCATATCTGTGTATAAAGTGTAGGAACTCTCATAGTGTTATTAAGTGCCTCTGGGCATTGCTTCACTATTGAGCACAAACAGGGGCATGACTTCTCACATGGAGACCAAAAACTAAACCAGCTGTAGTTTATGAACACAATGATCATTCATGTGAGATCCTGAAAACTGAATTAAACTTAGCTCTTTTAAAAATTGTGGCACTATATCTGTGTCAAAATTCTGTGTCAGCAACTAGAATGCGGAAATTCCAACCTAAACGTTAACCTCAGCATGGAAGCCTGAGGTTGTTGCTAAACTCAGAGAGTTAAGTAAATGGATCTAAGGGTCCAAGCACTTCAGTCAAACACAGATCAATTTCTTTCCTATATTGAAGTCAAAAGCTTCAATGAATTGTTCAGGATTAGGCCTGTGTAGCTAACTAGTTGGAACTGGAACCTTTAGCACACAGCAGATAGCTCTGTATCCTGCAGAGCAAGTTAAGTATATAATTTATTTAGGAACAGCTTATCACATTCCCGGTGTGGATCTGTATAAAAGGCACACAAAGGTATTAGACATCTAGCTTCCATCTGAATCCAACAGAAATCAAGTTGAAAATGGACTTTCATTTTTGTCAATATAATTCTCTAAACTCATTGACTAAAAGAGCCTAATGCTGAAGAATCTGGTGAGGTTTCTGATAAGCTCAAGATAAGCTATAAATCCCTCTGTACTAACTGAAAGAGCCTAACCTACCTAGGCTCTTAGATTCCCTTACTTGACTCTCAGCACTTAACAGCACTCGTTTTATGAATACAGTAGTGCTTCACACAAAGGATTGTTGATGCGTCAGTTGTGGAAGCATCCTCTGCATTAACTGTGCTGTGAACATTTGGCCTACTTTGCATCAGCACCTCAGCATACTATGAAATGGATTAATCAATGAATAGTGCACGCCACCAGACTAACAATACAGCAGTTTCTATCCACATGTAAAAATAATAACTTGAAGCTAGAGTGAAGCTATTCCCTAAACAACAACAACAAAAAAACCCCCATGATCTGTTAGCTATGTTGTGATGCCATTGTCCTTCTAATCTGTTGAACACGCACCCTCTTCAATAAAATAGTTTTAGATCATTATACTTATAAAATAAATAAATAAATAAATAGTAGTTACAGTTAACTCCCTTCTGATTAAAATGACCTTTACCAGGCAAACTCGTGTTCAGTAATGTTCATAAGCAGTTTTAATAAAGCAAAAGACAAGTGAACTAACATAAAAATCCGGTACATCTCTTACTGGGACAATCTTACCCTCTCTGCCATGCATACTTCAGGTAGTTGCCTTTAGAAATTCTGGGCAATATTTGAAAGTAACATTTTCCATTTTTCTCTTTCCTGAAGAAAAATAAAGAATGCTGAGTTTCTCCAGCACTTTCCTTAAAACAGAGAATGAATATTTCAGAATGAATGCAGTACTGATGAGGGTGCTCTACAGACCAAGACTTATTCATAGTCAAGCAGCACAAAAAGCAACAAGTTACATTTCTGGACACTATTATGTCTCTGTACCAGCGTGGTAGGAGAGGAGGTTCTGCAATTATTTAATGTATCCTATGGTGAATAATAATACGCTTCTAAAACTCCCTTGGCACTTTAGTAAGAGAACTGCACTCAGAGATGCTGTCATTGCTGATAGTACTGAAATTAAGTAAACAAACCAAAGCTACTTTGCTCTGAATAACTTCACTTTCTTGAGAGTCATTAACACTGGGACCTCAAAACCAGCCCAAATTCACTCACTTCAGTTCAAGATGAATTTTAAGCAAAATTTCTTTTCCAGGTTAGGAAGGAGCCAAGTGAATCTCACTAACACAAAGTTTGGCTTCATCTTCACAGTCTCTTCCTAATTCAAATTCAAGTGTACAGATCCACATTATTTGTCAATACAAATATTTATCAAAATCGTGAAGTTTACCAATTTAACCACTGCCAAGAATTTTCAAATGGAAGGTGTTAAGAATGACCTACAACGGTTGTTCTGACAAAGTGATTGGATTGCATTAAACAATGCAGCCCAAGCAAAGGCATTTGAACAATGTAAATGTGTGTGCATTACACCTAGAGCTTAATTCTACACTCAGACCTCATTGGTACAAAGTGATTTACATACAAAAGTTTAACTATCTTAAGAAATGTCTAGCAGTCCCCCCTCTTTTCTGCAAAGAGGAATTTATACATTTCTGGTCCCCATGTATGTCACCTAACTCTCAGTTCCCTGACGGTTTCCCTTGTACATCCGTGGAGTTATTAAACAACAGAACATGGTATCTGAATTACCTGTGGGAGGAAAAACATTACTCAGAAAAATACATCATGCTTTAAACAATCTTTGCTTTCATTTACACATATGGCATGAATTCCAACTGTGATTTAGAAACAAGGCAACAATACAAATTCTTTCTGTGAAATATATCTTAAAATCTTAATTTGCACATCGCTCTTGTTGGCAGTGATAAAGGGAAAGACAAGGGTTAGCTGAAAATCAATGCAAAGATGCTAAAGTAGCCTAGTATAGATCTGGAATATCTGAATTAGCATTTTAATGATTCAAAAATGAGTAGATCCTGATAACAGTTTTCTCTGAATACAGTCAAAATAAATCCCCTGTTTTATCCACAAATACGGAAAAGAACTCTTCTCATTGCTTGCATATGCAAGAGTCCATTACCTATCTTTACCTAGGAAGACAGATAAATGAGCAACTACCAGCTTTATGGGGTAATTTATAAAGCCTTGGTTCAGTAGAGTGGGAGTCCTAAATGAATGTTATTTTACATTTGAGCAAATGCTTGACAGATCAGGTTTTTTATGCAGTTCTGGAACTTTCTTTGTATTAACAATGCACTCTGTCAAAGCAGTAGAAAAAAAATCTGGTATAAAAATGTCCATTATCTAGGGACATCGTAATTGGTTTTTCATATCAGCTTTCCTTCTTAAAATACCCAAATGAACAAAGTAGATAATTACAAAGTTCACAGAGTAGCAATTATATTCTGACTATAGCAATCAAGATGCTGACAAACTAAAGACCCACTATACACACAGATAGGCTGATTTTTGTTTTCAGGTGACACACAAGCTAACCTTTAAAAGATATTATGCCTTCCCTTAATTCATTCTACTGAGATTTACACATTTTGTTTGTGGCATTTCAGCACTTTCTACAAAGTAGTTCAAAAACTAAACTAACACGTACCTCACTGAAAGGAAGCAACTAGTTCCATTGTCTTTTGCGGACCACTCTTTTTTACTTCAGCACGTCCTGATGCTTTTTGCTGCACCGGGCTGTAACTAACTCTTAAGATATATGGGTCTTAGTATCTTCCTTTTGTTCTCTCTCACACAATGGGAATTTATTGATAACTGGTTTTACACAACTCTGTGTAACTGAAATCATCCTTACCATGCATTTCCATTTCACACCATAGCTGTGTTATTCACACAGGCATAGCCCAAGCAGTCCAGTCCAGCTCCCACTGGGCGTACAAAATGGCATTTGGTGGGGTTTTGTGGCAGCAGGATTGTTTGTTTCAGTCTTGTACTCAATCCGAAGTTCTGCCTCTTACTTCACCTTGCTGTGTTTTGATGATAATGAGAAAAATGTTAATCCTTAAAAAAAAAAAAAAAAAAAAAAAAAAAAAAAAAAGAAAATTACTATGCTTTGAAAATTCAGAAAGATGACAGGACAAAGATATCTACTTTCTGGTTTATATTTAGCATCAAAATGTGTCATCATTCAGCTGCAATTTTCTATCTTCTGCAGATTTGGCTAAGAAACTAGTATTTATTAAATCTTTGGCATTGTCATTAAACTATGAACTTTGTTACTTCTTTTGAAAAGACAATTTCTGGTTTTCAGCAACTTTTCTCATTTTCAAGGAATTACTCGTTGGATCTTTAATGACTTTCTTCCTACATTTTTCTGGGGCAGCATAAGAAACAAGATATAGAAAAATGTAATATATCCTACGTTAATACACACAAAAAAAGTAAGAGATACAAGCTAATTCTCAGGCTTTATGTTAGCAAACATAAAAAAAATTCTCAAGTGTGATTCTCTGCAGCTGACTGCTCTGGCAGACCTGAGAGGTATTTACCAGACCGGAATCTACTCACTGAAGAGTCTGTAAAAATACACTCATTACATCAGTGGACCTCATGGTAAAACAATGCCAAACACAGCCTAAAGGGCAGGATTTAGAAATGACATCTTCCAAATAAGGTGTTGAACGCAGTTACCGTCGGTTGTTAAGTACCTTAACTAAGCAGTACAATAGTTAAATATCACATACCAGCAAAAAGTAACACCAAATCAATCTGCAATATTTTCCAAATGTTTCTGATGAACTCATATAGGATAAGTCATTAGGAGATGTTTCACACAGCTCTGACATTTCAGTGGACCTCAGTGAGGAATAACTACAAACAGCTATCTCCATACTAACAAAAACAGATGAAGACAAGTTGAAACCTTTACCTGATAAAGTTCATCCTCACCCAAAGGATACTCTTGAGATTTGTTATATCTGCAAAAGAATACTTTTACTGCACAAACAGCAAAGCATGAGGAAGAAAGATACAGCTGTACAGACTAAACCAAAAGGACTGAAATGCCACAGTGAAAATATGCCAAAGCTTCAGGACTTTTTCCAAGAAATTGTTTTATAGCTCTTTGAAACCAGCATGGCAGGGTAACAGAACCAGCAATACAAGCTAGGATATGCAAACAGAAAATGAGCAACTGCTTCCATGAAACTGTAGATCTCTCCTTTTAGTGTAATCATATTTTAAAACACAATGTATATTGTTTACATGGGAAGTGAGAATCCTAGTGGCAATGCCAGCTCTCTTTGAAACCTCCTAATGGACAACAAGTGGAATCATAATTAGAAACAACTCAAGGATAAGAAACACTGTAGACGTACTATAAGGTACCAGATTCACAACAGATTTTTAAGAAGTGGATGGGTCCTAATGGTCTCAGTAAGTAGGACTACTAGGAATGATAACTGCTTTTTTTTTGTTTTGTTTTGTTTTTGCAGAATGGATATTATTTTTATGAAGTTAAGGAATAGATACACTCTAAGTGAGACACATTAAACTGCACCAGGGCTGCTTTATCATAAACTCTGATTGGAGCAGCGGAGGTCACTCCTGCATGAAAAAAGATGGGTATAACCAAAGGTAACAGCAGTCTTGCCTACCTATAGCAAGGCACTGGGAGGGGGAGAAGGAATCCCTCTAAGCATTCATAGTTAGCATCAGCATAATTTCAGAATTTAAGAACTACTTCCCCTTCCCCCCCCCCCCCCCTTGTTCAACATTGTGAATCTGTCCCCTGTGATAGGGGGCATCGTGTTGAGTAAGGAATGATTCTGGTATCACAGCTACTAGCACTATTACAGATGTTTGAAGACTGACACTCCTAAGGATTTTTTCAAAGGACTCACAGATTTGTCTTCCGTAGCTACAAAGCTGGATTGCTCAAAGATAGCACTTTCAACAGACATGTTTTAGTATGTTTGTCTTGTTGACTCACTTAAAAATAAACAGTCTTAGATTCACAGCACCATTCACTCATGGAAGCAACGGCCTCCCACCTGCTTATTCTCCCCTCAACAGAAAAAGCCAGCCATAAAACTATTTTGGGATCTGCACTGCATCTAACACAGAGCAGGTGGTAGAACTTCTAGGGCACAGCACAGTTGGCTTTTGTTCCACATTAACTTGTGAGTTTATTAAATGGAGGGCACAGCCCTTTTCTTGGTGAGGTCACAAGTGCCAATGTTGTTGTCAAAACATACAAAGGGTGACTCCTCTCCAGTCCAGTTCATCAAGCGCCTATAGTCTAGCACCTCTTTTTTTAACCCAGGATTTGATGCTCTCTCTGCATCTCTTGGCTGAAATCGATTTATGATTCCAAATATTACAGATTTCTCACAGGCCAACAGTGTTCTGCTGTAGTGTTGCCTGCTACAGCATTTGTATGGCAGTCTAAGGATCTCAGTAAGGCAAGATGTATAATGGTGAGGTAGCATTAGATAAAATGATTGGCCTATATCCAAAAGAAAATGGTAAGTTTTTAACATGTGTTTCTGTCTAGTGTTCCCACCATTCCCCAATTTAATAAAATACATTAATTGTCCCTGCAAACTTTAATGTGCAAACAGTATTTTGTATCTACAATGACACTTCATAGCTTTCATATTTTGTTTTCCTCTTCTAGCTTAGGGCCATGTTATCCTCTTCTAATTCACTTTCTATTTATGAGACTAATTCACAGATACATAGAGATCATAAGATGTTTGTGCCGAGATATAACGTGGAGAGTATAATAAGGACCAAAAAAAAAAGTACCCTGGGAGACTACTTCTTGTACAGTTTTAGAAAAACAAGATGCAGCATTACAGAAAGTCTCAAAGGAAATGTCACATGATGCTACAGCATTTACTGATGTACAGAAACAGTGAGAGAAGCAGAGCAACAATGTGGTGAATCTCTTAAAAGAAATCACGGATCAAGATGCCACAGAAATAAATTCCGACTGTGGTCACGAACACAAGGATTGAAAATACAGATTGACTGGAGAATGAACCACAGCAAAAAGGAGAGAGCGCACCGATTCCAACAATGATGTATTCAAAAATTCAATGGGGAGGAGCCAATTCATTTCCATAAGAAACCCTGTATGGGCCAAGTATGACTGCAGAAAAGAAGAAATAATCAGAAATTTTGAGTCTGAGCCAAGTACAAGAGCAAATTAACAGAAATCTGTTTTTTTAGGGACTCACTTAGTACGACCTGGCAGCAATTAGCAATCCAATTATAATCAGTGCAAGCACAATCATAAGGCAACATTATGACTTAGCTAAGGCTACAAGAAGCACATCTCACTTCAAACCAACTCATCCAAGGATAATTATTACAGCAATATTAATGGTATCTCCAAGATTCTTGTTTATTTCAGTCTTTAAAAGATGAGACCTTAGGCAGGATACTATGGACAGTAACACGTTCAAAACAGAGGTTGTAGCTTCCTCAAGTAATGACAGAAGGACTGGGGATATTATTTTTAACCCAGCTCTCATTCTGATTTTACATTTTTACAAAGCTGCTGAAAGAATCGAGTTCCATTCTGAAGTCTTTGCATCACCAAAACTCCCACTGTTGGCTGATGCATTTTTAGTAAATCACAAATGCAAGACCAAAACAGATAAGTAGTTTCAAACAGAAAAGTATTCTGTAAAGTGATTACTACAGAAATCCTCCATGATTTTTCCGATTACCTAAAATACTGTGCTATAATGCCAAAAAAAAAAAAGTAAGTCCATCCAGATATTTGGCAGAGCAGCACATAAATCCACAAAGCTTAGAAGAATATAATTTCTACAGATTAAAGTGGTTTCATTAAGTGTCCTCATCTGCCACACAGGAAGCCAGACTAACAAAACAGCCTTTCTGCGAAACAGTTACTAGAGGCATTTTTCAGGATGAAATTAGCTTTTCACCGTAAAGGCTTCTTCCTGATATTTCTTAAGAGCTGTTTTCAAAATGCAGTCATGTCTTATACTGACACCTGTTTATTTTACTTGATTAGGCTGGACGTTTGCTTTAGGATCTTCCTGAATTGTATTCATTTTAGGCTTTCAGTTGCATCCTTGCATTATCATTCTGTTTTCTCTTATTCGCTTTCTTCCTCCTCAGTTTACACTGTTTGCTTGATGAAACCACTCCTTGCAGCTGAACTGAAGTTAGAATGGACATGCAAACTTTGTATATAAGTGGGTGTGTAGTTTTGCTCAAAAAATACAAAACTACTCATTGTGTCTCACAGGATGCTCACAAGACAAACACCTACAATAGGGGACTTGCGATAGTGAAGTTTAATAGTTTTCCCATTGAGAATGAAAAGTTGAACACAAGAACTGTAGGCGTCAGAATGTACATTTGAAGGTACAGTGTTCATAGAGTGACTCAGTTACCAACAGGGCATCAGTTGCTGCAATATATTATCACCTCAAAAATATGCAAGCAGTTGTCTTTACAACATTCCTCTGAGATTAAGATGTCCTATTGAACCTCATCTTATAGTGAGGGAATTCACTTACAGAGAAGCTAGTGTCTTTCTGCAGTTATACAGGAAACTAAGCAACACAGACCTATGTCTTGGTCAGAAAGTTTCTCTTTCACCTAGAACGGCAGTACCCCAACCACGGAGCCATTCACCTGGTTCCGTTACTGATAACAGGGAGCATAAAACACGAAGTAAAATGGGAACATGAACAGGACTCTAATGCACTCAGTTTATGACTGTGAGACCACTGTTCTCCTTAGTTTCTAACCTTGCAAAAGCAAGCTACTAAAGCCTGAATACACTGGAAAGTTTCTGTGAAATAAAGAGCAAAGAGCTGTGAAGGGGTTTATAGGTTAAATGAAGTTAAAAATTCAGGGAACTGCTTCAGCCTCTTCAACATCTGGGTGTTGGCTTTCAATGCCTATAGGTCAAGTCATTTTTCTGTATCTGTAATATACCCCATAAGGGATAATCCAGTGTAGCACAGACTATTTAAAGGACAATAGTCTGTTTTTTTCCCTGAAGAAAAAAACATGAAGAAACCACCTGGGGTACAGAGTGAGCAGACTGCAGTGATTTTCTCAGACCATTGCACTACTCATTTATTCACCTCTGAAAAGGAGCTGTCTGCCTTTCAAAATTACTTTCTCTGGTCTTCTAATCAATCCCTACAGATAGGAATGGAAGAAAAGAATCTGTATTAAAAACATATAAGGAACCATATTTTCTCTCTCCCTCTAGGTAAAGAGGACGTGAAGCCTGGCAGTCTGAATCCCAGTCCTCCACGTGTACCACACAAATCAGATATGGCAGGGAAGCAGATGGTATGTGATTTAACCAGTTCATTGCTCTCTTAACCTTGTATAATGATTAATTTGGAACTAATTGCAGATTGCATGCATACAGCTCATCATTTAAGATTCAAGTACCAAATGATTTGTCATGTTCAAACCTCAATTTTAGCCAAATTGTACCTTCATCTTTGCGTTTGTATTCAGCAGTTATAAAGCCTGTTGTTCAAAACCCAAACCCAACAGACAGCATTCCTGTGGGGAATAGGTTTCCCGAGTTTGCAGAACACCCCACCTATCCACCAAAGTTCTCTATTCATGTGTATTTTCATTTTTAGAAGAAAAAGAAAAAGAAGGCTTATTTTTTTTAATGATATAGCACAAAAATTGCATTGGAAAAAAGTCCTTATTATCTACATATTTTTTGTAGTAACACTAATAGTTTCTCCAGCATGGGAAAGTACAGGCCTACAGTGACACACGCAACTCTACTTCTCTAACAGCTGAGCTTGTGGCAGTACAGGTTGGGTTTTGTTGGAAGTCTAAGAAGATACACTGGGAATGAGTTTCCCTTTCCATGCTTTCTGAATTTTCACTATCAGGACACATAACTGTGTAGCAGTTCAAACAAAACACATGAAAGACAAGCAGCGTATCATTATATGAATGTGTTGCTAATGATGACTAGCTGATTAAGTATCATGCTTTTTCAAATTCATTTGATTCCTACCTCCCACGTCTTGATCTTAAGCTACCACTGTGTTTACCATCCTCAACTAATACTGCACGATCCTAGAGCAAGAAGGACTCTGAATCTATTCTATCAAGGTTTTTGCTGACAATTTTTCCAGATTACCCATGCATTGCCTTGCACATTGTCTTGTGTACCATCAAAACAAGACTTGAATTCTTGGAGCAAAATCTCAGAGAAACAAGTCAGTGTACAAACATACATGCAAACAGTTACGTCCAGCAGGAAAGCGTGCACGGAAGAATCATGCACCATCAGCCCTAATTTCTGCCAGTGCAACAAAGAATCAGACTCTGAGTGCAAGGGTAACAAAAGACCTATTTGTCCATCAACAGCAGTAAAACCGACCGCTACCAAAATTCATATGGTACCTTAGCAGCAACATGAATCTTCATTTCATTCAGAGTGGAGATAAAATAAACAAAGAAACTTTTTGGATTTAGAGGAAACTAAAGAGGAATCTTCACACGAAAGAGGAATGTGAAAATGTGCTCACATATTCCCTAACACTCCAAATATGGGTCCTAAAAGAGTAAAAATATGCCAGATAGTTCTTTGAGAAAAAAAAAAAAAACCACATATACACACCATAAAATTTTCTACCATGGGGAAATGTTACCTTCTCCAATAACACACCTCACACTCTCTCTCTCCCCTCCTCTCATCTATCTATCTATGTACATATATATACAGATAAATATATCTCCATGCTTTTCCTTCCATCCTGTGATAGTCCAGACATTTCCATATAGACCACTAGACACTGTAAATCTCAGGTAGACTTTTTAATGATAGATTTGTTCACACTAACCCCAACATCTGACTGAATCCCCCTCTAGACCCATTGCAATATACATGAACTGAGATGATAGAACACGTGAGCTTTACACAAATATGGTGTTTTCAGAATTTTACATGCATAAGAACAATAAAAACATATAATATTTTATATTGCAGGAGCATGACAAAGCCTACACCAAAGTACCTATCAGGTACTGAAAGTGAAATGAAAAATTATGGGTCATGCCACAAGGGCTCACAAGGGCAACATAATTGTAAAAATAATGCCATGTGGATGGAGCAGATCTGGAAAAGAAAAGGGACATACCAGATAAAAATAAGCCAACAATTAATTAAGAAACATTAGAGTATACAAGCTGCCCGGTCATTATCACATTTTCATGTTAGCCCGAGAAGAGTAAATTTTAATAAAGCATCTTAAATGTTATTTTCTTTCATGTTCAAGATCATGTGGCTGTTCACCTTTTTAGCATGTTACAAAAGGCAACAAGCACTTTTGTGACAAAAGGGCTAGGCTTTAGCCACTGCAGAAAGGCCATATACTACAGATTAATTTAGAAAACCGTATAGCGGCTGCAGATGTGTATAACATTTGTTAAAGCTGACATACTGAATGGAGTTTAAACCTCTATTTCTAATACAGAACTCTAAGTAATATGTTATTTTGTTAAAAAAATTAACTTCATTACATGTTTTTATTACAGTGATGCTGAATTCACTTTCATACCCACATCATGAAAGAAATGCAATTTACCTAGTGTTCACAAGTTAATTTTGCTGTGTTTTCTAGCTCTAGATTAATTACTCTTTCATTGATGATAGACTATTTTTTTGTGATAGAGAGTGTTTCATTACAAGATACAAAAGGAAGTAATTGTGCAAGATACAGGTTTAGATTATAACTCAAAGTATACGATTTTTTTCTGTAAGTGGAATACCAATTTAGGTTATTTTCAAGGTGAGAACATTATGTATCCCCAGCAACTCAATCAAGATAAAATCTGATTTATAAATCACATTAGTAAGGGTACCACAGGGTCAAATATTACAGAAACTACTTATTTATGTTCACAACTACAACTTACTGTTGAACTCTGGTCCTTTTTTCAGAAGGTTTGCAACACAAACTTGAGAAGCTTTTTATAACATGCAGGAACGCCTTCATCTTTGGAAACAGGAAAGTAATGATGTTTACATTGCCAATAAATGAAACTGAAGAAGAGACCCTGTAAAAACAAAGATAACAGCATGGTATGCTCAGGAAAATGTGTAACCATTTCAATCAACCTGAAAACTAATAGCAAAGTGAACTGCAGTGCCTCAAGGCTTTTTTCCAAAGGATTAACTGAAATGTTCTCTTTTGGACTCCCTCATATAGATCGAACTATTTGAGAACTAACCAGCAAAAATGGTCATACTAACTGGTAAATATGTCAAGATGTTTATTCAGCAGTTGTAACATCAATAAGGCTTAAATTCAGTAAGTAGAAACAGAAATCTAATTGGATTACCCCTCAGTGCATCAAAAACAGGCACAGAATTCAAGCTTTTGAATCCGTCTCCTGAGATGAACTTAAGATTGATTAGTTTCCACAGCAAAGCCAATGTAAAAAAGATTAAAAATTTCAGTGGAGAGGTAGGTAGCAGGGACAAATCCTGAGTAAAAAAGGAGCATTTAATAATATTTATTTAACAATAAATTGTTTACTTAAAAATTCTTTGCTTGTCTTGCTTGTGTTGTTGCATTACAATGCAATGAATAAATCAAAGATGTCTCTCTTATGCTACCTTTGTTTCTCTGCACCTTAATCCTTTAAACTCAGCCTGCCAGCTGTCACATATATTGGTTAAGCTCAGAAAACTACTGTTTGGGGGGATTTTTTATATTTTGATAGATTGTCAGAATGTATATATCACACGACTGTAGAGCCACACAAGTACCCATTTTTTTTTGTCACAGTGGCTTAGTGTTTTAAAAATTGGTAAAGAAACCAAAACAATTTATAAGGAAATGCTACTAAGAAAGAACCATATATATTCACTCTGATTTCCACTGAAGTTTTCTGGAGAGATGTACACAAATTCTTTTCGGATTTTCTCTCTACAAAGACTCATGCAGTTACATGTTACTGACACAAATCTTCACATCTAAATTTCAAAATCACATGGGTGTATAATTGCAGGTATTGAATTTTGCATTTATTCACATAAATAAATTGCAATATAAATGATTTCTCCTATACTTAGTCAAGCAACTGTGAACTAATAGGACTTAGAAGATCACTTGCATTTTATGAAATTTACCCAAGAACCAATGTCAGCACAAAGCCTACATAGCTCTTAAACTGTACTACTGCCTATATAAGGACACTCTCTTATGTAAAGTAATACTATTTTTGTCCTGTATTTCCTTGGTATGTGAAGGACCACCTAAAAGGTGACTGAAGATGAAATTGGGAAAAAAAATGTAATTTTAAAGATAAAGGAGTCCATATCTTGGTAGTAAATGATATATAAACAACTGGTAGTATCTAAAAATTATACCATTCCTAATCTAGCCTTCAAATGGATTCAGTTCTTCAGACTGTATATGGAGCGATCCATTTTCAAGCTAGCTTCTATCAGTCAAGCCTTTTTCCACTTCACTGGTAAAATTTCCATGGATTTCAGTAATAATACCTCTAAAGTAGAAATCCTTGATAAAAAATAAATATTTAAACAAGATTTTGAGGTGTTTTTTATATTCAATTCAATCATTTCTAGTCAGTCTACTTCATCTTTGAACTCCAACCACATAACAAAACATATTATATTAATCTGATTTATTCTGATTGTTCCTGAACTAAATGTAGGGAAGTAACAAGAGCTAAACTGTTAGCTTATTATAATCTTGTTGATTTATTTGATGGACTCTGAATCAGATATTGTAAATGCTAACCAAGTACTTTCAAATTCCATTTGGGCTGAACAGCAATGATGTTGATTTGGAATTCCAAAGTACATACAGGTCTTTTTTAGTCCCACCTTTACCCTTCCCTTTTCTCTAATATATATGCAATGATAAACAAACACTTTAAATTTACAAAACTAGGATATCTTGTGGATCTGGAAAGGAAAATCCTGCTACTTTGTCCATAACTACTTTGTCTCAACAGCTACTGAATTGGCAAAATCTGTGACTTACTCTCATGGTTACTTACTGGAATCTTTGAAATTATGTAATACAATGGATCTTTTTGAGATGTGCATCTTTTGCTCCTCCCATTTAAGTCTTGCAGACCTGTTTTCTCATACCCAAATTATTCAACACTATGTGGAACATGCAGCAATTGAATAGTAACACTCAGTAACAGCATAATAAATTCATTTCATGTGTTCATGCCATTAAGGAAAGCTTCCTTTACCCTCACTCCTCTTATCTTTTTTGTGGTAAACCAAAGAGTATTAGTAAATGTGTCTTATGTTCCCACTTTGTCATTCTTTATTTATAAAACAAGATTTAACACTAGAAGTTTTGAAACCAAGTCTTCAGAGACATATGCTCAATGCCCATCAGAAGTAATGGAAAGCTTTCCATCAGAGGAAGAGATGATGGCACCATTTTTTAATTAAATGTTTTGATCCTATACATTCTAGTAATCAGGCTGCTTTATCAGAATTCTTGTATCTTCCAGAATAATGCATTTTAAAGAGGTTATCATCATTTATAAAGACTAATACTCATCTAAAGAAAACCATCTAGGGAAATTTTTGTCATTGCCAGAAAGATTCAAATACGTTCTGTAATCAAACTTTAAACTCACATACATTACCACTTCTAAATATGTTTCTGTTATTTGTAATCAGATTCCTTTTTTTTTTCTTGCCCTTCTATTACTTAAAAGCTGGTGAAATTGTTGAATAATATTGTTCAGCCAATTACTAGTTGTAAATATAATTGATTATGTTCCTGTTAAACATATTGTTGCAAGCAGAGATATTTTACACATGGCAGGTGATGATATGACAAATTTTGAGCAAAACCAGCCTCAACTATCTAACTTTGTTCCCCCACAGGCCTAATTTGGAGAAACAGAGATGAGCATATAAAACAGTCTTCATTGCAGTTTATTCTTTAAACTTTTTTTATGAGACTACATGCAAAATCTGTCAAAACTGGGGGTTTGTGAAATGGAAATTGTCTGTCTGCTGTAGGACTGAGATCATCAACACATTTGACAATTACAAGACCATCTTTTGTCATTCCTTATTGATGTCAAAGTATTGCCTGGCTCCAAATCTGCTGTATATTTTGAAAAGGTACAGAGGATGTCACTAAGATGTCACTAATAATTGTTGTGTGGTATGACAGTGGAAAAAATAAAAGCACCACAAGAGAAAAAACTTTCACATAAAAATGATGCAAATGAGAGCCATAAAGAGCCATTAATGTTCTTTTCTCCTCCCATGCTACAGCAAGACGGTTTGCTTTGAGTAATAGTTTATCAAAATTACTAAGTGCCATCAGAAAATTACAATAAATCCTGATAGATGACTCGTGGGTTCAAAGAGTTAAACGGGAGTGTTAGTTACAATATATAGTTTGTGCATAAAAATGTAATTTACAAGTCTTATCTGAGAATAAGTCCTAAGTGTTTACAAAAATATTTTTTAAAAAGTTCCTAGCACTCTGGAACAGTGATTTTGCAAATGTAGACCCCTATTTGTCTCACAACAGCATTAAAAAAAAAAAAGGACCTTTTTTGACTAATGATAATTTATTGGAAGTTAAATGGAACCCTTTCCTTTGGAGAATCATTTACTTCCTGTAAAGAGTTCAACTTCAGATGAAATTGGTAATTTATGATCTCGTGGTCAGACTGCTAATCAAAATGAAGAGGAAAAAGTAAGGAAGACAGAGTGAACTTTTTAAATTTCCACCTACCATGGAAAGCTTAAGTCTGAAAGCTCTAGTTTCATTTTGTTCAGTGCCTTCACAAAAGAGCCAGAATTGACTCAACGCATAAATCAGAACAACACACCTTACAATGACCTTCAATTCAGATATTCAGTTGATTTCAAAAGATCACATACTGTGAAAATCGATGCTTCCAAGTAAATTCACTCATGTGAGCAGTCCCATTGTATATATTAGTGTTAAGTAAACAAAATTTCAGCTTAAAAAAAAGACAAAGAAACACACAAGCGTTTTTAACAGTATCTTTTCCTTCAACTATACTCAAACGTTAACAAAAAATGAGGGGCTTTGCAACAAGTCAAGCTCAAGAAGATTGCCAATACAGTCAGAATTGAACTACATTAACTGACATGAAGATTGGTCTGGCTGTGCAATATTCATTCTGTGCTTCAGGCCTCCAACCTGCTGTCTTTTTGTAACAGTCACAAGCCTTTAATCTTACACAGCAGTCAGTATGTAACTGCAGGGCTGGCCATGCCTTTCAGCATGCAGACACAAGTGAAGCATGCTGCATATGATGTGCACTGCCCTAGGAGAAGCTCAGGGAGGTATCATGCATGACTTAGATGCAGGTCTTTCCTCCTTTACTTTCTGGCACAGGCATAGATTTAGATTGGACTATATTTGTAACCAACTATGTCATTCTTCCAGCAAGCCAGATGCTTACTTTTCCCCCCGTGCTTGTTCACTTGCAGACATACCCCACACAGCAGGTAAGCCTACTTCGCAAAATAAAGGTCTGAGTCTTCTCTCAAGTTCAGACTCTTTTTGTTTACATACTCTCATGTTTAAATGGATTAAACACCAGTAAAAATATATTACAGGCTTACATATAAGCATATATTCCAATCAAAACTCTCCATAAGCACTGTAAGGATGATAGTTGCCTGACCCACAACTTGGTTTGGTCAGTAAATGTGAATGGAAAATACACAGATCATGAGCATTTTTATGTTTAACTTGGTTTTGACCTTGCAGTTCATCACCAAAGCATTTTCTTTTCCAGCTCTTTGGACTAAATGTTTTTTTTAAACAGAAATAGTGGAAAAATTAATGATAAAATATTTTTAATTACACTGTGCTCGTTTTCAAAAATTGACATTTTTTTGATAGAATGTTCCAGTTTTAATGAATATTTATCATGAAAGCATGTGGGTCAGATTAGGATCTGGAAACTTACTCACATAGCCTGACCTAAAAATCTATCAGTTTACATTCATATTTTACTATCTAATTTTGATTTTCTTTTAAATATATGATTAAATGTTTACTTGGACACATAAAAACTTGTATTTTGTTTTCCCGATCTGAATAAGGGCTCATACCAGTCTTCAACATTTGTGTACCTAGGCTTGTTTACACTGATTAATTGGAAAAATCTGTTAAAAGAGCCTATTTTCTCACATTCTTCTATTCTCACATTTTTTAAGCAAGAAAGTATTGGAAATCTTGGAAAACAATCTGAAACAACTATTTCTTATCTAGCACTAACTCTCCATTACAATGCAGATTATCTCCTATATAATGACCTCTGATTTATGAGAAGTTAATCTGTTTCTTGATGTTCCATTAGGCTCTGTCAAATACATGGGTATTTGTGATTATGTGCTAATTGATGTAGTTGTTTTAGCTACAGACCAACAAGATTGAGTCAGAGTGTTCTGGAACTGTGCAATTGTGGAGCCAAATTCTCAAGCTGCTGACAGCAGAAGCTTCAACAAAAATTCCTAATACCTGGTAACGTCAGAATTCATGGCCAAAAAACCTCTGGAAAGAGAATGCAATGCAGAAAGCAGTAGCAAATAGAAGAGATTTCATCTTTTCTTTTAAAGAATAAGCACCAGAAAACTGGCCTTTGATGCCGAGAGCTCCCCAGTAATAACGTGTATTCTATATTGGAGAGGTATATCGGTCAGGTCTAATCATTTCTTCTTGCTGTGAATATAAAAAAAGAACACAGTTTCACACTGTGTAAAATT
Source organism: Falco biarmicus (assembly GCF_023638135.1). NCBI lineage: Eukaryota > Metazoa > Chordata > Aves > Falconiformes > Falconidae > Falco > Falco biarmicus. The sequence continues at coordinate 24,831,702 of NC_079297.1, forward strand.
ACAGTCTAAAGCTTCATAAGTGGTATGGAAGATATACAATCAGTGGACTATGAAATAGTGGACTATGTGAAATGTGAAATCAGATAATCAAAAAAAAGATGATGTCATAATGGATCCCAGATTCAGCAATCACGTTAGACACAATTTCATTAACTGTGGGAGGTTATGCAAAAAACAAGAATAGGGTACTTTTCAGATATAATTCATTTCATTTTATTCTCAGAGGTAAAAATTCCAGTTCTTTCTGGCTACTGATAACAAAAAACACATCTCAGTATTCTTGTTATTCTTTGGTATTTTTTGATGAGTCTATGAAGAATTCTCTGCATATAATTGTGGGCTAATACCTCAGAATCCCAAAATATGTTAAGTATAATGTTTCTGTTATGTGAAAGAAGGTGTTTAATTTTCTTTGGCATTGGTACTTCTGGAGCAGCAGAGCATCTCAGAGGCTGATGTAGGCTTTGCCACCATAGGATACTGTGCTGCTGTTTTACTATTTATGTGCTTAGACATTCAGTGCACTCACATTGCCCTGGCCAATTCATTTTCAATTATGAAGTCTTTCTCCATTAATATTTTCCACTTGCTTTAATGACAGAAAAGTATCCTTAGGCCTGCAAGTAAAACTGAATCAAATTTTCAAGATGTCAGAGCTCTGATAAAGGCCGGGCTCTTTGGCAACTATTAAATATTTAAGAGGTTGCAGCAGCAGTTTGAGATGGTCCTTGTCAATGCCTGATAGCCTATTTTCATATAAAAACCATAAATCATGGGCATCCCACGTTTCTAGTGTCATTTGAGGACAGATTGTAAAGTTCTATGGCTGTTTTGAGGAAAAGACAAAGAAAATATACTGCATTAATAAAGGAGTAAAAGAAAAATCTATCTAGTTTAAAATTAAATTCTACAGCTAAAGTTCATTTCCATTTCATGCATCCTCCTGTACATTTTCCCACCGTAATGAAAATGAGTCTACTTTGATCACCTCCAATATAAACAGTCCAAGACTGAAGAAACAGCATATCTTGGTTTATCACCCCATACTCTTTCAACACTTTTCTTACTGCAACCCAGGTCCTGTGAAACTGGTGAATTTCTATCCCCAATAAGGAAAGGGCAATGGATCACTTTGATATGTCTCTGTAGGCTCTGTGAGATAATAAGATGTGAGCCAGCAGAGGAGCAAGCACAGGGTAGACAAATGCAAGAACACATGAATCTTCAAGAATAATGGGAACTGCAAAGCTCTTTGGGGGAATTAATCCTTTTCTGTTCTGGTCCCTATAAAAATTCTCAGTGTTCTTAGTTTTCTCAATTCACTGACTGAGGACATCTTCTCTCTGGGTATAAACCATTGATTTCATTTGTGCACGTCATCAAGATAATTGCACATTCAATTAGCCATAGAATTCTGCATGTAACAGCTTGCATATTGTAATGTGCCAGTTCTGCAGGAAGCCGGGAAACCTCCACTAAGGTCACATAGATCAGCAGAGGATCCTTCTCATGGTGGATGGCTCCACCCAACGCTCCTCTGCCATTGTTCACCAATTCAGGTCAGTACAGACAACCTTCCCTTTTAGGAGTACACTGGACTTAAAAACAATACACTGGGGCTCCTAGTGGCCCAATAGCAATTTTAAAGAAACAAAAGAAAGCCTAGCTATGTTACCTAGTTTACATTAGCTGCCTTTTGGCATCAGGAATGAGAAAGATCTGTGAAAAACTCCATTTTTTCTGTACACAAGATAGGACTTGCCTTCAGCTTTCGACAATCTTCAATTCTGCTTTTGAATTAAAGTGTCTAGCTTTCCATGAACTTTACAACTAAACCAAAACGAGAGGAGGAACAGGTTCAAGTGTTTTCATTCTTAGGCCATGTATGATTTTTTTTTTTTTTTAATGTGAAAACTAGACCCACAATCCATCCAAATTTTCATCAGATGTTCAGTTATTCTGAAATAAGGTTTGTTCGCAACAAAACCCAGATATAGCTATGAAATAATTCTACTTTTTCAGTCTTTTCAGATACAAGGGCTTTAATAATTTTTATATTAATCTTAAATAATGCCATAAAGAAAGAATCAGAATACAGCAAGGCCTTTTTGGCTTTTTTATTTGTTTGCTTTTCCCTAAGAACATGGTTAAAGATTCCTTGGCAATGGACAGTAAAGCCTCAGTTCAGGCAGAATTCACATAGGAAACTGAAGTTGCTTGCTAAAGTCCACCATAAGCATAAAGTAACTGTTTGTTCCTCTTTTTCCCTTTAAGCAAGTATGGAAATCAAGGTCAAACTCTTAGGAGCAAATGTTCAGCTACTGCCAGTCAACAATTCTCAACCTCAACACAGGTAAGCTGGCTACCACAGCTGATAATATCACTCCACAGCACAGAAAATATTGAAGATGAGAAACACCCAGCTCAAGCACTGAAAAAGGGAGAAACTAACATTGTTGCCTCCATGCTTGCTAAATCATATTGCATGCTTGCAGTCCTTTGAATTCAAACCTCAATTGAAAAGAAACCCTAGTGGATTACTATTAATGATTGTAAGAGTACAAGTGGTATGCTACACACAAAAGCAAAACGTTCTTGTGCTAAAGAAAGATACTGCTGCAATGACATCTAAATATGCACTATCTACCTTGAAGAATTTCTAGAAAAATTAGCTATTAGTTTTTTCTCTGAGCTAAACCCATATTTACTGCAATTCCAGCATGAATATTTTGTAGAAAAGAGAATTAGAACCACATGTTCATTTCTTCTTTCCAGTAAAACTCTATATTTTTGAGTATATATCTGGTATTTCATATTGAGATATTTTGCAAATTCATAGTTTAGTAAAGTTTATGTTTATGTGTTTTACCAGAGCTGTAGAAGGCATAAAGCCTTGCAGTTCAAACGCAAAAATGTTTTTTCCATGGGCTTTTTATTTGGAATTTATTTTTCTTTTGTTCTCTCATTTGATTTGGAGTAGACGTGTAACAAGGACTTCTATGGTGATATTTGGTTGTTTTCAAATTCCCTGTTCACTGCAAAGAGAATTTCAAAAGAATCTGTTTTCTAACAGTGCAAAAATATGCCTCAGCATACATTCATGCTTAATACAGAATTAAGATTCTCTCTGAAAAATAAAAGACCAGGTCCTGGCAGAGCATAAAGGCACACACCACTTTTCTCAGGAGGTTGAGTTGTGTCCATGATATCATTTTAGCTTCCTGTAGAGCAGATGGCTGCTTACTCCACCATCCTGTTATAAATGACAGGAGGTGCCTTCAGCATACTTGCATCTGAACTGTTGAGTTCTGCCAGGGAGCATGCTTGCTTTGGGGGAGTCACACAGCTGCAAGAGGCCATGTCCACTTATTCTGGGATGAATGCAGAAAAGAAAACCAGGCAAGACACTGCAAAAAGTGGAACTGCTAGGATAATGAATGGTAGGGCACAAGCCTCAAAATGTGAAGCAGGCTAGAAGTATCTGTTACACGCACAGGACTCTGGAGAGATTTTTTGTTGTCTGACCCATACTTTTCAGGGGAGTGGGTTGGTTTCTGTTTGTTTAAGTTTCTCTGTTTGGTTCTATCCATGTAATCTTTGCATTTCATAATCACATTCAACATCCAGAAAAAAGTAGTTTTTTTACAGTGAGAACAATCATTCACTGGAACAACCTCCCCAAGGATATGGTAAAGTCCTCATCACTGGAGGTTTTCAAGATGCAGATGGACAGGGTGCTAGAAAATCTCATCTAGGCTCCCTTTCCCATGAAAGATTGGGCCAGATGATCTTCTGAGGTCCCTTCCAACTTGGGCAATTCTAGCATTCTAAAGCAGGTTTCATGGGGTATCAAAACTGTACATAGAACAGGACAGTAACTGTAGAAAATAACAAGTGCAGTATTTAACTCTGTAATTGAAAGAGAAGTCATTGCTAACAAGATAGATCTGAGCTGAGTCCATGTCCATGTTCACTACATGCTCAAAACAAGCTTTAATAGAGAAATCCAATATATCTGTATCAGGAAAAATACCTTTCTGATATCAAAGACATTCTTTTTTTTTCCCCTTTTCTCATATTTTTTTTTCCCCTCCTAAAAATAAGTAACATGAACCAAATACCTTGCTTTTAGAAGGAAAGGAAAAAATGCAGCTATACATGGTTTCTAGCTATGTTCAGCACTAAAGGGCTGATCAGAATTTCTTCAGAGGAAAACTGTGACAGTGAAGGCAGATCCCACACCAAAAATCTCAAAATAGAACTAAGTTTAGGTGGCATTAACAATGACAGGACAAGAAGAGGCTGAAGACAGCAGAAAAATAAATGAAAACGATGAGTGGTCTGTAGACTTAGCACAGGGGAATTCAGGAAGCAGCATAAGATGATACTGTTGGAAATCAGAAACAGTAAATTCATGCAGGAAGATTATCAGAAATACATTAGAAGCATAAGATACTAGAAATAAATGAAAGACCTGTGTCTTTATATTCTTATACATGCAGCCTCAGTGAAGGAAGTGTATTCTCTGAAATTTCTTACACAGGAAACACATTTCTGACCTAAAGACTGTAATGCGTAAAATCCCTGCAAACAGAATGGAAGGCACTTGAACTATAGTAAGAAATGTAAACACCAGATTTATGACATTCCTTAAATATTAGTCTTCTCCTACAATAAAAGAAAGTGATGGGTATTCACAATTTACTCGTTCTTTAGTCAGAGGAATATCTCAGAGAACAATCTCATTAGAAAAACAATCTGCCTAAACTCTTCTTAAGGCAAATAAAATTACTTCATTGTCAGAATGACAGTAAAAAACCCCTACAAAATAATAAAATTAGTCTGACTGGGAGACTATCACCCTTCTTCTGCCACTGTACAGCTGCAATCAATGATATGAAACTGAAGGGACTGTGAGCACTGCTGTGAAAGTCTCCCAGCTACAGAAATTATTCTTCCATCTGAAAACCATCTGTAAGAACATAATTCAAAGACTAGAAATCAGCAGACAAACTCTGCCTACAATGTATTCCTAATAACAAAGGTATCATACTGCCTCCTAAAGCTGGTTCCAGGCTGGTTTATAACTATTTATCGCTCAGCTGACGCTGTACCTTAGTTCAAGCATTTAGCCATCCTGTACATGCTTCCCACTAAATTTATAAAGAGAAGACATCTCTTTCAGCCTATTTTGCTAGGCTTACAAAAGCAGTTTTCTTGGCCAGCGTCTACACTGTCACATTGTATAGAACTGCCTGTTCCAGACTAGCAATGCAAGAACCAGCTCTAGTCCTACAACCATAATCCATGTGAGAATGCTACCCTGCCCGTGCTAATGAATTACAGGCAAAGCTCTCCCTTTCCCATACTTATCTGAGCAGTGCACATGTTCCAGCTTAACTTCACCTGATTTAGTTGATCTGTACCGTTCACAGTGTCTACCCAAGGAGGTCTTACCAGTACAACAGCATTACTAATTTCTCCTGTTTGACATAGCTGAGCATCATGTTTGCCATTTTCATTGTTATTTCACTGCTGAAACATATATATCTCGCAGCTGATTAGTATACTCATGTGTTGCTTCTTGTCAGCCATTACACACTGATGAAGCTCTAGCTGATAGCAGAAATTCCTGCAATTACTCCTTAACTGCACCACCTTGCAACTTGTTACTGTATTTCATCCTGTTTCTCTTGGTTCACTTCAAATTCACTTCACCAGTTTCACCTCATCTTTGAATCAAATTATGTTTTCCGGCTTTAAGACATCAGTGAATTCACCTACTATTTACAACAGGGCAAAAATGGAAAAAAAAAAAAAAGATGCATAAGATTGATGCTTACACTATTCTGGAGTCTCTCTTTCAGACCACTGGTTCTTATCTCATTAAAATTTTCATTATTGCACTGAATTTTTCATCACTCCACAGTCTATCTGCTATGTGCCACCTTTTCCAGCTAACAACAATTTACATGGCACAATACCAAACACATTCCTGAAGACCTTATAAGTAAGATCTGCTGTAGTCTCCTTGCTTATAAAAGTCAAAAGAACAAGGTTGTCAGGCAGATCTACCACAGCCTGAATGAATTAGCCTGTTGTTGTTCCTTTATTATTTTCCTTTATGGTTCTGCTTACTTTTCCAGTTTATAAGTTCACAATCCTTCCATTAATTCAGACTCATGGCTATACAGTTGTGCACATGTTTTTAGGTTTTGGCTTCTAGTTGGGGTTTTTGTGGTTTTTTTTTTTAATATAGGTATTATATACAGTATTCTCTAGTTTTTATATACTGCTCCAGTTTTAACAGACCAAATACAAGATCCTTGCTAGCAGTAATTTCACATGCCAGTTTTTCCATTGTTACAGAGTGCAGTGTAAGTATGTTGACTATAACTATTTTTAAGGTATGCTATAAAGTTCTTTCATAAACATTTTTCCCCCAAAGACAGTTATAGTAAAGATGTCATTTATGGAAACAGGAGACCTTTTTGGTTAATGGTTGAGGTACTGCTTGTTAGCTGAGAGATCATTCTTAACTTTGTTGAAGTGTGACATTTTGTCTTGCACAGAAGCATGGTAAGCTTATGTGAAAAGTTTATGAAGCACAGAAAATATTTCTGTTTTCTCTCAGACTATACAAATATTAATACTGAGAGACAGAAAAAGTGTAAAAATATATAATTTGCTTCATTGACAGTAACTCCATTTAGTTGTAGTATACTACAGTTCACTGCAGAGCAAAAGATATAACAAACTTTTTCACCTAAAACTTGCATCTATTTTTCTTACACAATTTACTTCTTTATGATATAAAGTCTGTAATTTCTTTGAAAGGCAGAATCCAATTATTCCCTAATTAAGAAAATCCATGTCCACATCCTTTGATTTACTGGAAGAGATCCAGACTCAAATAGTTGAATGTTCTTTTTTGTCACGCACACAAAAAAATATTAATTTTGCTGTTTTCTGGAAACAGCATGAATTGCTTCTTCTAGATATAATTCCTGGAAGATGACTCTTATCTCAGACCTAGGTAGACTGAGTATCAGGGACAGTTATACAGCATTGCACTAGACTGAAACTATAGTCTCTATACATCATAAATATTCCAATTTGCACATCTAGGAGCTGCACTCTTTAAATGAAGTGCTGCAGAGAGATCCTTGAACATCACACAAAGGCCAGACTTGCAGATGTCTGCACAAGTTTGACCTGATCTCAATGTGGGCTAGGAGTTGTCTTGATATTAAAATTCTGACCTGCACATGCACACTGGAAAACAGGTATACTATGTCATTTGCATGTAAAAGTCTATGTATGCTTTTGAAATTATCTGAGTCTTAACTGATGTTTCTTGGGAATGTACAGTTTCTTCCTACAACTTGTTTCCATCCCCACAGATCGGAACTTGAGAATATCTAGTAGACATTATTATAATTTCTAAGGCCTGAATGAAAGGACAGCCCATTTCCCCAATTTTATAGTACCCACAATAAACTTGTCTTCAATTTCCTTATAAAGTGTTCCCAGATTATACAGGGATCAGTGTCTTACAAAACTATATAATAATCTTTTACAATTTCTGTTCTATACTAAATGGGGTGGGAGGAAATAAATTCAGCAGATAAGGAGGAAAAAAATCATCATTCAAAATTCAGAGCAGCTAAATAGGTCATTCAAGTCTTATAATAATCGCCAGAATTCAGGAGCAGGTGATGACACTGGTAGTCAGGAACAGAAATTAAGAATACAGAGTGCTGGCATTTTTTGCAGAGCTTATAGGTCTCATGAACACTGGATTGTCTCTAGCACGCGTGATACTCTCTGGGATAACCCTTCAATACGTTATCAAGCATATGAAGGCAAAAATATGTATGAAAATATGCAGAACAGATCTACAGCCTTAAAATATCTGCATTTTAAGCCATTCAAATACAGTGGCTTAAATACTGCTTAGAATCCTTTAAATAGTACTGATGGTTATGACTAGTCCTCTCACTGTGGCAACAACCACTTCTCTGATCTCGCTTTTGCATGGCTAATGAATCATGGTCATTTCAGATAACCAGCCAAGGAATTCACTAAAAAGCTTCCTCTCTTACAGTCTGCAGAAGGTAACTAACCAGTTGATTTCATCAGCAACTTTGCTCTCCTAAGCCCCCTGTGACCTCACTTGAAAGGGAGAATGGTTGTGGACATACGATGGAACTTTTCTTAGCTGATTCCAAAAGTACCTACTGAACCTTCTATTTTTTTCTAAAATGGTCAAACCTAACAGATTGATAACTGAGGTCTGAGGTCCACCTCCTCATCTTTCCTTTACCCTCAGACCTCAGTGCAGATCCTAGTGTTCTCGGACAGTGAGAGATCTGCCTTAAGCATTTTACATGTCTACCAAACCCACAGCCTATTAAATTACCCATCAGCATTCCACGGGCTACAATGAACACACCAGTTCTCATTTCTTCCAAGACTGCATCTGTGGCACTATCACATCATAGCCTTTCCAGGCTACTTAGGAAAGGGCTTATTATATAGCAGCAGTCATTTTCTCATTCAGTGCCTCGCCTGCTCAGCTCTCTTCTGAAGATTTTGTGTCCACTACTTATAGAAACAGAGATGTGAAGCAAAACCTTCTGTTTGGAGCTACTAAAACATATGTGGCCAGCAACTGTGGAATTCATAGTATTTAAAGACACCCAGAAATTTTGTCAGATAGATGGACATATTGACAGTTTCTTTCAGAAGTATCACTACATAAAAATCACTCAAACAGAAATCAGAATTCAAGATGAGAAAAACAGGACAACCATTTTTCTGAAAATGTCTGTTCATCTTCTGGATACAATAAAAAGTTATAAAATGTTACAACAAAACAGAATGGCAAACAGTGGACATCAACAAAATAGGAGGCTGCAAAATTATAACTATTTTAATGCTTCTGAAAGTTCCCTGGCTTTTGAGGATTGAAAACAAAACCAAAGCCTAATAAAAATCAGATTTTCATTACCAATCTGCTTGACAACATTACATTGGAATGCAAGGAGTACAAATTGCAGTAAACATTATTCTTTTTCAAGGTTTAGAGAATAGTTAGATGAGTGAGATTCCCTCACAGGACACAGAAAGACAACTTGAAGTTCATCAGAATGCCCCTCAGAATACAAGCTCTGCAGTGAGTCGGTGGAAATGAGATGGAGAGGACCATTATACGTGCTTTTATGTAAGTCCTCTTTTCTTATCCCAAACAAGGTGCATTAGAAGCAGGACTGCGCTTTCCCTCACCGCTTTCAGAACAATTCTCTGCTTAAGACCCCAGCAGGAATCATTATGCTTAATGTTCCAAAGCTTAGAGAGAAAGAAAAGAGAAGGCATGTTTTCTTGAGCACAGTTCTCCATGATCCTCATACACAGGGACAAGCAAAACTGCCTGAAGTAATTAATGTCACTGCATTTAAAGATTGGTGTATTATCACCCCCCCTTTACAGTGAGAGTTCTGAAACTTCTTTTTGCCCAAAGGCTTTACTAGATCAGAAAGGGCTGAGCACGGCAGGAGTCTGGCCAATAGCCAGGAGGCTTAAAGTGCTGTTTCGGTTTTAAACCGTAGCATTTCGTTTTGCTTGCCGCAATGCTGCAAAATCTGCTGTAGCTGTGAAGTAACTTTCAGGAACTTGTGAACTTTTACTCAAGAACCACGAGATGGCACCACAACAAGCCACAAAACCTGCTTAATTATCAGCAACTATGATCTTGCTCATTTATATAATTAATAAAGCAATTGAGTGGGACTGTTTCTTTTTCAGGCAGTACTACAGAGATTACAAATGGATTTCCTATAAAGCTGAGCAGCCAGTGTTTAGACTGATCCATTTCAACCAGCTGTTTAATACCACGCCTAGACAGACACAACATAAATCAATATTTAAAAAGGTGATCAGGGACCAAAAGTATCCAATTTCAAGGTAATTTTAATCACATTTAGTAACCCTGATTTCACAGGCTGGCTCATTCAACTTGTCCTGCATGATGCCTGCCCTGTCCCTTCTTCCCCACACCACCACTCAGCAATTCTGCCTACCCCAGTGCCCTGCAGGGCATCGCACACTCCCCCATTCCCACACAGCCGCCTACCAAGTGGGCTCTCACTGCCTCACACCTGCCATGGAGGTAGGAGAGGAGGGTCCCAAGCCCCTAACGAGAGAGAGGGGGCAGAAGGGGCTAGAGTTTCTAGGGACCTTGGCAAGATAAGAGGGACTCCAGTATACTAAAGGCAACTGGATAATAAGTAGGATTTTCTGATGGCAGTCTGGCCAAGACTCTGCCTGGAGGTTCCAGCCATCAAGTAGCTTTATTTTTCTGCCATAAGAAAGCTTTTATGAAGTCATGTCACATACAGGAGCATTTACCCAATGGGTTAAGCAGCTAATATGTCTTACCACAGAGCACAGTCTGGAACAGTGCGTGCTCTCCGTCACACAATATAGAAGGCTCCTCCCATTAGAGCCTCCCAGGTAGTTGTTTTATATCTTTAAATAATGGAGTGCTTCTTGTCACTAGAGTTCACATCCCCTAGGCTGTAAGTGTTCGCTTTCCCGCTCCCTATCAGGAATATTTCTAGGTTTCCCCTGTGGATTAGAAAGGGCATGAAAGGATGATGATATGGCACGGCACAAACAGTTTTGTGCACTTCTCTACTCAACCACCAATGATCACCCGAGAAACATCATTCAACCCAGAAGCCATTAACACAATACCTAAAATAACAGACCTCCAAATAAGATTTCTAAACCTATATTTGTCTGAATAAACATGGTGCCTGTGCATTGCTCCCCTAAATGCATTCAGGCCTCAGCAGGCAAATAATCTGAATGAAATGTGATTTTCTGACTGCTATCACACTGCGGTTTAAAATTCAGTGACAATAATGTGCTCAGATATTTATTTTTCAGTATATCTTCTCAATTTTGGATTTTTTCCTGTAGTACAATGACCACTTGGCAGTGCCAGGTCAAATCTTCTAGAAAAAAGAGCAAAACTGATTTGTTGGTACTCAGAACAGGCATGCTGAAGTCAGAGAGCTGCTACCAGAAAAACTGAGAAACCTTGGGTTCTTGGTCTGGCTATTGCCAGGAAAACATCTAGAGGGATGAGATAGACAATTGTTTCTTCCAATAAAAACCCTGAACTCTCACTCTGTCACACACACACTTCAAGTTCTGTCGCAGGCAAAAGGGGCAAGACCACCATGGTTCTCTTTCCCTCCCTAGAAGTCTGCTTCCCTGCAACAGCTTGCTTTGTTTATGCCTTGAGACTCATCCAGTTCTCAGTTCTGTGGCATTCCTGCAGCATGGTTAACGAGGAAAGAGTATGATATGAACAGAAAAAGGCAGAATGGGAGGGAAAGAGCTGCATCTTTAATTGTTAACAGTAAACACAGATCCTGCTAACCACTGATTTGGTGGAATTATAGGCTGGAAGTATACACTTTCACCAGGAATTTTTGCCAAACACAATGCTTCAATTTTTATTTCATTATTCGGTTAATGCAACCTAAAAAATGAGATCTGTTTTTGTATTGAGCTATATACCGGGCTGATACCTGTAAAGCTTTTTTCCTAAGCTTCAGACCTGTGTCCTTATTAAAGCTCTGCAACTAATGATTCCTGCAGCAGTTTCATGAAATTTCTTTGCAAATTTGCAATCTGATCACAATTAAACTCCTACAGCTTAGAGAGCAACTCCAGCACTATATAGTCTGCACAATAATGGCTCCATGCCCTAGAATAAAGATTCGATAGGACTGCTGAGAAAAAAAAATCTTTTCAAAAAAAGTGTTTAGAATCCCTAAAAGCAGTTAATATTGTAGATACAGCTGGTCAGATAAAATGTTAAAATCACAGCTGAAGGTGGCTGTGACTGTATGCATTCTCTTCAACCTATTTTTCTTAAGCAATCTGACCTAAAAATTACTGCACTTGCAAAAAGAATATGGGTCAGACATCTTCAGCATAGGACTTTTTTTAGCAGCCTAAATAAGATGGGGTTTCATCCATTATCCAACTGTACTGAATCATTCTGCTTCAACTTTATTGTGTCATCAGTGCATACTGTCAGCAAGATGCGAATAAGCCTTATATTGCATATCATAGCTATAGTCTGAAAACAACTAGCAGATGATGTTTCTTTGCTAATAAGGCACAGCCCTCCCAAACTTACTGTTTTTGAAGAAATGCATGTTTTTTTCAGAAGTCCTTCCTAAAATCCATCACAGACAGATGCTTGCCCAGCTTCTTAACATGGCTACAAAACATGATAGAAATAATGATGAAATATTTTTAAAGCATCTGAAACATTGTCTTTTTTTACTTCTAGGTTTAACAAAATATGAACATGACAGATAGTGAAATAAGCTACCTAAAAAAAAATAATTTAATCATTCCTTACAAACTACTAACGGCAGGTTTTGTCCTTTGCACTCAAGTCATTCTTTAATATTTAGGTCTCAAAGTAGTATTTACATAAAAGTTTAAAAAAAGAATTAAATGTTGTTATAGATGGAATCTGTGTACATTTATTGTAAACACTGAAAAGAAGGAAAAGCAGAAGGCCTCCTCGCTCAGAAATTGTCAGGTTTGCCACTCAGCAAGTTGTGTCAACAAAGCCAAGTATCTCAGCTTTCTCTCAATCACTTACTTTCAGGAAGCATATGCAGCACCAAAGCACTCAAATGCAGTCAAAATGGATTTGGCTTTCCAAATGAATTCTCAGGTTATTTATTTTTCATTTTGGTTTGGATTTAAAAATTAAATCAGCTCCTGATTAATATGGCTTAAGGCAGCAATGTGCAACTAAGCGTCTCTTTAGCAACCCAAGATCATTGTTCTCCAAAACAGAAGTCCAAATAGATTTTTTCCAAAAAATTACCATTTCTGGTAAATTAATTAGTTTCAACTATCCAGCTGTGTGTTTGGCAGGCCCAAGCTACTTCACAATTCTGCATCATCGGTGCTGGGAAATTAAAACAGTATCAGTAAAAATTGTACTGAACAATAGTGATCAACAACCTAATGCAGTTACCACTGAAACCAATGAGGGTCTCTCCAATGATCTTAATAAGAATCACAGTAAACCCCAGTCAAAGTGGTAATGCAATGACAAAAGACATGCTCCACAGGTAGTGAGCAACAAGAGCAACAACAAAAGGAAAAGACAAAACTCCATTCAATTCACTTAACACAAGCCTGTGCTGCTGTGCTGTGAAATACCAAGCCCATATAGGGAATTCTGAAGCACAGATTCAGAAGCAATTTGCAATCTGTGTACTTCAAGGATATCAGTTGAGTCAACTACTGGGTACATAAGATCTTTTGCTTTAAAAACCTTAAATTAGATTTGGAGCTGTGCAGAAAAACAACTGGGCAAATACAGAAAAGGGGAGAGGAAGTGTACTCAGGCAAGACAGGTTGTGTGCAGGAGAAACTTGACACAACCACATAGAAAATGTGCTTAAAATATATCATCTCCCTTGACAGCTTAAAAAGAATATATTAGAAGCTAAAGCTAGTCTGCAGCTGGAATAATTTACAGACCTGCCTTTTATATCAGACATCGCACTTTTTCAACTGGAAGGTTCAATAATGGGAAGGCTCAATACAACTTCAACTATCTTCTTCTTTGGTAATTTTTTGGAAAAAATCTATTTGGACATCTGTTTTGGAGAACAATGATCTTGGGTTGCTAAAGAGACACTTAGTTGCACATTGCTGCCTTAAGCCATATTAATCAGGAGCTGATTTAATTTTTAAATCCAAACCAAAATGAAAAATAAATAACCTGAGAATTCATGTATCTTCAATACAACTATCAACTATTCAACTAATACAACTATCAAGACAGTCAGATTTATTACTCATGGTGGATGTGTTGCACACATATAACCAAGTTTTCTAACAGCACTTTCATAGATACTAAAGTTCTCTGAAAGATCCAAACTATCTTCTTTCAAGCAAGGCAGATTTACAATTTGCAGTAACGAAATTGCTAGTCTTACCACCATCCCTCTTGAAGAAAGAAATTTTGTTAGTTTAGGATATATATGAAACACAAAGCTTTCTGTTCTGTATTATATGCTTTTGCCAAAACAAAATAAAAACAAAATAAAAAAAAAACACCAAACCAAACTAAGCAAACAAACAACAACCAAAAAAAACCCCAAAACCAACCACTAAACCACAAACAGAATTAAAAAAGCATTTACTACTTAGAAGGGAAACAACAGCAGGATGTGTCACAGCACTTCTAGTTGAAGTGATTAGAAACAGCAAAGCAAGTGCTGTCTTGTGGCAGCAGTGGTCAGGATGGCTTGCTAGGTTACAGCAGTAAGTAGTCCAAGGGAAACAGCCATGGAATACAAAAAAATCGCAATACAGAGAAGCCTTTTACTTCCCTGAGATGCCACTAAGGCATTAGCACAGCCACATGAATCTGATGGCCACTATGGCTTGCACAAAAGTTGGAGAGTCTTGTCCACAGGACTACCTACACTCTGATAAACCCACTCCCCATCCATGTTGAAGAAAAGGTCTTCTGTCATGGCATTTGCCAGATTTCCCCACTCACTTCAATAGTAATACAGCAATCTCTGTTGACAGAGGTCTTGACCATTAAGTGCTAGCTATTTCTATCCAACTCTTCCATTCCCAATAATAAGGCAATTACAGGAATCTGCAGCAACTTGAGCCCTCTTATAAGGTGTGCTAGAGCTTGGATTCTGCACAATGGACTGACCCACTAGTAAGATAACCCTAGAAAAGTGGAGAAAGAACATGAGATTGCTTTGCTCCAATCCAAACAGGACATTTGCAAAGAGATTCCAGATCTGCAAATTGCTTAGCTAGCTCCAGGTGTGAGCAAAGCACACACAGGCCTGTCAGAATTTTCCTGTATTGGCATGCCACAGTATCTTTTAATTTCCTAGGCTGCATATGTAAACCAACACAGAATTCCAGGAGTATGGCTTCAATAATTCCTCTCTGACAACCTGGGCAACACCTAGCATTCAGCTTAGAAGCATGACAAATGCTAAATCTAGGATGGCCAATACTGCTTAAGAACTAGGTAGACAAAACCATTACTTAACACTTAGAAGTTGCTGTAGCATGTGAAGAGGAAGTGTTCTTCCCTCTGACGTTTTTCCCTAAATTGAAATATAAACCATTTTAAATGGAAAGCATTTTTATTTCTCAAACAGATACAAAATTCAGTAACACAGAATCTACATATAACATTCACATACATGTGAAATGACAGCTTTCTGAATAAATAATATTTATTATTCCCATCACAACTACCATAACCTTTTTTTAATTTAATGGGAATACAAACTTGAAGGAGTATGATATAGTTAGCATGTAAGTATGACCAGAGGTATGAACTAATAACCTTAGAAAAACATGTACTTACACAGTACCTTGCCCATCACGAAAAATCATTCCTTTACTGTATCTTTCTAACAAAAGGTGTGGGAATAAAATCAAAGTCAACCAAGTAACAACTCACCAAATTATCACTCCTCAGATGATAGACTGGTGGTTAGTTGATTTCAATTTTTAATTTTCTATTACCCTAAAAATGCTTGTTCATATATTCACACAATGAATTTAGCAGAGCTGGCAGCTGCTGAACCAACCTACAACGATGATTACAGAAATAAATGCCCCTGAAGTAAGCGCAGGATGAAATCTTCCTGTTAAAAAGTTTGTATTGTGTTTACGATGTAGCTTCACGAACCCTTCAGTTAGAACACTATGTAAAGTATTTCCTGTTAACCTCCCCTCTTGTTCCCACTCCCCAATCAATCCCATCACACTGCTACAGCTGTTCATTTCATTGTAGAACAAGGATTAACAGCAATGCTGTAAAAGACGGCTGGGATGGTTTTTTTTCCTTTCAATCAGAATGATTTCCCCAATCTGTGTTGCCACAAGTGAGGCAGCTGACTGGGGCAGAGTAAGGAAATAGGTGGGGGAAGAAACACCATGGCAGAGACTAAACTTGTACTCTCTGCTTCTGAAACTATGGTTTTAGTGAATGCGTAAGGCTTCCCCAAACCATGAAACAGATCATTGCAACTGAAAGATTTGATATTTTCGGTCTTGTCTTTTGCAAATGAAGTTTATTTAGTTTTATTTAATTTGCCTAAATTAGTACTTTAAAAAGGCCACATCCTCAGTAAGGACATAACAAATTGTAATCAGCTTTTGTCTGGCATCTCTGGAATTTGTGATTCACAAGTGAGAATCTTCTCTAAGAAGACAGGCTGCATTGACACTAAACAACACAAAACACCATTATGAAACTATCACAGGGTTTATATTAGTAAAGAGGAACATGTCTGCTTGCTTGACTTCTTTATATATTTAACTGAGCTGTGTTCTCATTCAAACAAAGTTATTATTACAGGAGATGTCCAGGGAAAATTTGCGGATCATTTTCTAACTTTGCTGTGATAGGAAATTCATTAACAAATTAAGGTATTGCAGACTGGATGGAAACTGGAACAGATGGCCAGTCTGCAGGACCACAGGAAAGTATGAGACACTTAAAGGGCTCATTTATAAAAGCCAATTTGAAAAGTATCCCATCTGCAGGACAACTAATAAGCTAGTGAGAATTTCTTTTAATGATAAGATCCTTTTAACTGTATGTCCTTGCCCAGTTTTCTTTTGTGGATTGATTTCTGTAAAAGTCAGACTGACCATAATAGAACAGTCATAACAAAGCAAGACTGGCTGTTCTGGGCAGGTGATAGTAAATACGGTTCTACTGTGAGTCATTTTCCCCAGAAGTGATATGTGAAGCTCAACAAAGTTATTTCTGTGTCATTATTCTGGTGAAAAGGCACACATCACTAACTTGTGAATGCAGGAAAACAGCAGCGAGCAGGGGAACGCTATTCATAGAATCTTTTATTATCATGACAAACTAGGGAAAGCATTCAAGTTGAGTTTGCATGGTTGCCTGTTAAAAATATTATCATCTTCCCTGTAACATGACAATACTTGATCTGAGATCACTGACAGAAAACACAGATCTGGAGCCTCGTATTGACATTTTTATAGTTCCTTTCCACAATACAGACATCCCTTACGTAAGTTTAAAAAAAGGTGACCATGAGACAAATAGGAACCAGGACTGCATGTACTGGGACAGAAATCTGAATTTTGGAAAACCACAGTGGTATTTTAAATGGTAAAGAAAAGTGGAATTATTCATGGTTTAACAAAACTCACACTACCAGCTTTCTTGAACCAAAGATCAATAACCAAGTACATACACAACTCACTGGGTAAGACCTAATTCAGAGAAAAATGATTAAGACTGATACCCTGAAAAACTCAGACACACACTCATTAGCCAAGAAACACTCTAGCGATATCTCTGCTATGAATTACCAGAAGACCAGCTTGCACCCCGAGCGTATCAGTTTGAGGGCTGACATAAAGCACTGTTAAAATACCTGAACTTTTCCAAAAATAGCATTCTCAATCTTCTTTCAAATTGTGGAATGGCTCAGCTATTTCTAAATACAACTGAATCAAATCCAGTGAAACTTCTAAAAAGACATTGTGACAGTAACCTTCACCATCACTTCCTGAGTATGTTTTGCTTTTCTTTTTTCCTCTTAACAAGGCTTGATCTCACTGTCTGGCTGAACATTAATCCGCTTTCACCAAGTACCAAACTAATGCTTGCTGCATTAATACACTGCAAATCCTCAAGGTATAAGTTACACCCGATTTAGTATAAAAGGTAAGCATAGGGCTTTCTTTTCACTACAGCTATTACCAGGAAGGCAAGTAGAATACAGGTAAGTTTTCCTCAGATTCTGATCTAGAAATCTTTTTTCAAATTGAAATACTGTATGTAATTAATTCCTTCTGAAACTTTGCTCTTTCTCTCCCTTGCTTCTTTTTCTTTCTCCTAAAAGGCAGGACACATTCTCTGTGCAGAAACTTAGATAAAAATATTTCATTGAAAGTGGTATGGTACTCTGCTATTATTATTCTGCAGAGACTGCTGACGTGTTATTTCAGTTGCTTAGGAAAATCAAACCCCTTTAACAATAAACATATGGATAGATCTATTTAATGGCTTTATCACATGTTCTCACTGATGTTTCTGAAAGCTTGCTATTATAGATCTACTTGAGGATAATGTGAAGACTCAGTTTCTCCCTGTTTCTATAAATATTTCTTGTTGACTATAACTATAAATGTTTCTCCAGGATAGATATATTTGTTTCTTTCTACGCAGGATGAAGACAGTTAATTGTTACGTGCTGTTATTTTGCTGGAAAGCAATTTGTTGCAATAGCTGTCAGCTGACCAATATTACTATAGCAGTGGAAAGAGAAGAATGTGAATTCTGTATCACAGTGAATGCCACGTGGTGCTCAGGATACTGCTTCACAAGGGTGAGAATCTTAGGTTTAATTTCAGGCACCAGAATTAAATACTCCAAGTAATATATGAATAAACTATTTCCCCAGTTCATAACAAACACATAGCAGAACTGAGTAACTGCTATGCTATTTGACAGCAAAGTAGATACACAGCCAATCTGAACTGCAAAGGGAAGGGTGAAAAGATGCTAGTAAAAGTCAGATCTTTAACTGGCTGCATACATTATGTTTATGTTGTATAACTAGAGCTGAAAGTATTATAGTAGGGATCTCTACCTTGTGTTCAGATCGTGGTTGCAAATGGATACAATAAAGTAGCCATAACTATGTAGACTTCTCCACCTTTCTAAATAATTTGAAGAATCAAGCAATTGACCTGCAAGATTGCCTGGTGATGGTATGACACAAATTTGCCATTTTGGTCCTCCTGAAAGGAGAAATCTAAGGATCTAGGTGGAATTGGAAGAGCCTGATCCAAATCCTTCTCCTCTCAGTGGGATTTTCCCACTGGTTTAATTAATTTTCATATCAGGTCCTTTATTTTATAAAAAAATGGCATTCTACCCCACAACAAATTTCAAAATAGGTGTTTCCTTCTTGTACTTTTCAGGATCCAGTCTATAAATATCCACCAGTATCATCCGTTCAGCAAACATGTACCTTCAAGCAGGTTGTGTATGAAACAGTGAAGATCCCTGGCTGTGGTGACCATCCCGAATCTTTTTATTCGTACCCAGTAGCTACAGAGTGCCATTGTGAGACCTGTGACACAGACACCACTGACTGCACCGTGAGGGGACTGGGGCCATCCTACTGCTCCTTCCGTCAGAATGGAAGTAATCACTGAAGGGTACTTGAGATGGCAGTTTGGCTTTAAATGTTCACTTCTAAGTAAAGGTACTGATCAGGCTTAAGTGGAAGATAATGGGCAAGGCCATCTAGAAACGGCCAAGTTTCTAAACAAAGATTTTTAAGGCCAAAATGGAGAGCTACTGACTAAATGTCTCTTCAGGCCTTCCCTACTTAACCTATCAGTTTCCTTAAATTATTTTCCTAGGTCTACCGAATGCTGCTTCCAGTTCCTTCTGCCCTTGCCTTCTCTTATTACAATTTCATTCTTCATATTCCTGAATCTCCATTGCCTGGTTCACTTATCTTACTCTATGCTACCCTATGCTTTCAAAAAGTTCCCAGGTTCCAAGTCTTTATTACCCCTGGCTTTCCATCTCTTCTCAGAACATACTTATTTTAAAAAGCCTTGCAGCACTGGTTTTCTTACAATCAATACCTCTGCCCTCACTTTCTATTAGCTGGACTGTAGACCTCTCTCAGTGGAGATCTTGACTTTTTTTTTTGGCTAAATATTTCACATAGTCATTACAATCTGTAAATACCAACAGCATGTTTATTTAAGAGCCAAAATCTATGTTCAAATGTGAATGTCACCTGAACTCTTGTGCATTATCACTAAGGCTTGTTAGCTCAGGCTCAGTGCCACACCACCACAAATAACATAAACTCTAGTTCATACCTGGCTAACTCGAAAAAGGAATTATCAGCTCTCTACTTTCACCTAAGTAAACTTATCCTAAGTCAGTTAAACAATTCTGAAAAT
This sequence comes from Falco biarmicus, assembly GCF_023638135.1. NCBI lineage: Eukaryota > Metazoa > Chordata > Aves > Falconiformes > Falconidae > Falco > Falco biarmicus. Next base: position 24,851,784 of record NC_079297.1, read on the forward strand.
TTTGCCATATATCAGAAACACTGGATTTCCTCTCATTATGCAACAGAACATATTTTTTTTAATGTTATTTAACATAGAAGTCTCACAAATTATTTTGGCATGAATCTAGAGGCACTGATCCCAGTAGCACAAACATGGTGTGCTAACATGCCTTGAAAGTAGTTCACAGTAGTGCTTTCTGAGAATGGAAGTTCATAGAGTTCTGCAGCAATCTAATTCTGCAACGGCCAATATGTAGCTGGGATGGCCTGGAAGCAAGCTGGAGGTCTGACTGAATCAGAACAGAAAATTATCTCACATTATCGGGAAAATTATCTGAAACCTACAGAACGAAATCCTATCAGGAAAATGAAAAGACACTGATCTTCATTGGAAAAAATCACCTACAAAAACACAAAATGGAGAGCAGCTGGTTCAGCAGCAGTTCGGCACCAAAGACTTGGAGGTTGTACAAGCTAAGTATGAGTCAACAGTATCACACTGCTGCGGAAAAGTGGGAACGTAAGGAGTAGAGCTTACAAGACAACCTACTTCCATCACTCAGTTCAACACGATAAGGCTCAGATGAGTTGTTACTTCCAGCTTTGCACACAGAACTTCAAGGTGTTGAAAAACTGGAGAAAATCCTCAGAAGAGTAATAAGAATGGAAAGAGGCCTAAAAAACATCTTAGGAGGAAAAGATTTAAATACATGTGGTTATTTTGCTTATGGGAGGTAACACAAGGGGGGAAATCCGTGGAACCTTTTACATGCTTGAAGACTGTTACAAACAAAAAAGGAGCACTCAGTTCTCCATGTTCATAGTGAACAGAACAACTAATGAAAGATTCAGAGTAGTCACTAGCAAATCTTCCGAAAGGTACAGACAGTCAAACACTGAAATAAATTGTCGGGGGGTTGGGGAAGGGAGGAAGGAAGCGGGATCTGTGGAGTAGTGACCACTACGAGTCTTCAAGAACATATTGAATCTGTTAGTAATGACACAGAGAAAGTTAATTCGCCATGAGGCAAGGGACTGAAGTAGATGACCTCTTGAGGTGACCTGGCATGTCTGCTTTTGAGACTCTTACAGGTGTGTTTATTTAAAGGGAATTTGTCTGTCTTTCATAATAGATAATAGATATTTTAACTTATTTCATTTTTAGCTTTTTTTACTGAAATATATTAGTAATCTTGATTTTATCTATAAGATTAATCCACATGGACATTTTCTTTGGTCTAGTGAAGTTTTAAAAGTGGTGAAATAATAGGTTAAAAAAATTGCCTCTCATTCATTTCAGTTTTAAACATGAGTTGACCAGTTAAAACTAAACATATTATCTATATCAGGAACTATTCCATTCTGGATGAGCTAATTTTCAATTAAAATTGCAAAACACAGTAGCTTGTAGTAAAAAAGTATGGAAGAAGATACATTTTCAAAAATGATCTGTAAACACTTGTACTGTCTGTTGTGCATTTTGGAATAATAAAAATAACTTTGTTGCACTTCTGTTATGTATTCCTTAATAAGCCAATTAAAAAACCTGAGTCCACCTGCCCACTTTACTATGTTTTAAACCACACATTTTCTTCTCCATCATATTTTTTTTCATGTAACTAATATGCCCACCTGAGCCATATTTGCATTATATGGCCAAATCACATTAAATAAAAGACTGGTATATTTTATCCTGATTCAGTAATGTGATGATGTAATATTATGTAGCTGTAACACAACAGAACTGTGGACAAGAAAAAAAACTATCATCAATATTTTATTTGAACTATAGGGATTAGAACCTCTCCAGAGCTGGTCCACATCTCTGTCACAAATTAGCTTGCATGTGAAAACAAAAATCATACAGCTCTCATTTCTGACAAATGCACCACTCGTTTTCATTTTGCAAAAAAATCTGTTCAGAACCTCAAATATAAAACTGTAACTAATGCAGTCAAAAGAGTATTGAAGTTATTACCAGAATGCTAGCAAAAAAATCCTAATCATGCATCACTACAAGCTTCCAGACTCTTACTTCATATCTCTTACACATCTCAGGTACCAATGCTGAGATGAATACCAAGTCCTAGAGATGTAAAGATAAGGGTGCCCTCCATGTATGTACTAAACCCTGCCAAGCAAATTACCCCCTTTGGGTATACCTCTTCTGAACACTTTCCCAAACCCTGTCCAGTACCATCCAGAGATATGGGTTCTGCCCAAAATAAAGCCAGCTCTTTGAAAAATGTGTATACCATGCATCAAAAGCTTTCTGGTTTTCAAAAAATCAATGGGGAACAGCAAACAAATAATTTATTGATATTTTTCTAATCGTCAAGTGATCACACAAAGGGCTCAGCAAACATATAAAGTCCTACATGAAGTCTTTTGTTGTTAACCTCAGTGAGCTTTGAATGCATGCGTCCATTCACATGAAACAAGTGTTGACATTCTACTCTTAAGTAAAATCCATTCAAATTGTGTCAATAATTACTTGTTCTGCAGACTGGTGGTAAATATTTTACTGTCAGTAGTTTCACTGACAGAAATTCTGAAATTCTTACAGAAGGCTGGCCTATCTTGAAGATTTTTGGACTACCTTTAATAGCTTGTAAGAAAGACTTTGACTTTATCTTCTCAAAGTTCAATTTGAGAAGATTCAATTTCAACTTCTCAAAACTTTCTATTCAATGCCCAATAATCATTTAAGTAAACTTACTTTGGCATCAAGTTTTTCCAAAATTTTAGTGAAGGTAAGTGCAAGTCATGAATATCAGAGTAGTCTGAGGTCCAAATCTGCTCTGAATTATTATTTAAGAAAAATATTTAAGAAGTAATTTGTATGTTCTTTGCCCAACTCTGTCATGATGAATTAATGGGAACTTTGTCAAAAGGTGAAAGCCTCAGTATGACATGCTACTCTAAATGCTAAATTGGTGGGTAAGCTTTTAGAAACATTCTTAATAGTCAGAAGGAGATTTTCAAAAATTCCTACCATGGGCCTGAATATTTCCACTGAAATCAATAGGTAAAATTCTTTTCAGCTTCAATAGAACTATTTTGCCATCAATGAACTTTTCAAAAACTGCATGTTAATTCTATTTTTAAAGACAGGCTCTGCAAAAAGACCTCACAATATGTCAGACTTTAGCAACCAGCCCACAGAAACTAAATTTAGTGGCAGTAAAAACTAAAATGGTCTGAACTATGTATTTATTTACTCCCATTTAAGTAAAATTATCTCTTTTCTTGCATTGCCCTGAAAGCAGCAAGCCTTGAAAATTATAATTTATAATCACCAGTGAAGACATACAGCACAGAAACAATATATAGTGTTGAACTGTCCCTTAAAGACCTTTGAGGGACACCAAGGGCAGGATTCATTGTGTTGTAATTAATTAAGTCTTTCAAATACCCAAATGTATAGATAAACTGCATGAAGATTAGTCATCTCTGCCACCACATCTGTGGGTGTATTAATACTTTCTGTCATTCATTATGCAGACAGTTTGACCTTGATCTTATGACTGTCTGTGCCAGTTGTACTTGAAGCTGTCCAGACATCAAGATGGGAACATGAAGTGCAGCAGCAGTATTCATAGTCCTACTAATTGAAATGACCATTTAATCCCATCTGCCTTTTTAGGTAGAAAGAATACCCTGATTTTACAGACAGGCAAAGAAATACACGTTCCTCACCTTAAAGCCATTAATAAAGCATCAATATATTAGCATCATGCCACTGTTGTCAATGCTCAGCTGTTATTCCCTGACTAAATTCCGTAGAGCATTCCTCCTAGCTTAGAACAGGTTTACACTTGACTTTATAATTTTGGCATATAACTCAGCTCACAATATTTTTTGCCATAAGCAAGAAATATAAATATTCTCTTTTTGTATTAATCCACCTGATGAATAAGAATTTATTAGTCATCCACAAATCCTCAGACAAATCTGGCCTGAGACAGAGGTAATTACAAATGGTAGAAAACAGGAATGTAAGGACTCTGGCTTGTACATGTTGAGTTAAGGCTGTACTTGACTTGGGCTATTTGAATGGGAAAGGGAAAGACAGATGAGCATGGTGTTAATATGCTATACTCCTCCTTCACCATCCCACGTCAGCAAGTACATTTTGCTTTGTCAGTATGCGATATTTAACTGCACATTTCATTTTCACCAAAAAAATAAAACTAGCATTTTAGTTAAAACTAAAAAAAAAAAAAAAACCCCAAAAAAACGCAACCAACTACCAAAAAAAAAGGGCTAAACCATTAATCTGAAAAACTCCTTTGAGATGGCAGTGAGATTAGTGGGTCCACTCCATTCAGGCAATGGGATCTATAAAATTTTTCTGTGTATTTCATGTGTGTCTTCAATTTGTTAGTAACATTAGCTATCAAAGCCTTGGTCTTTCAGTGTGACTTATACTGATAGACATTACAGCAGATCACAAGGCTACAGTCTCTGGCAAACACAGAAAACAAGACAGGAGCAGGGTTAGAGAAAGGACATATTTTCAAGAAACCAAATGTCAGTGTTTCATTCTGTGTAGGTGGGGAAGAGAAAGAATTAACTAGCTATGCTTCATCATTAACCATTAGTTTTCTTTCATGTAGCAACTCTAAGAGGTGAGAGGTAAAGTCTTACTTCACACTGATGACCTCTTAATTCACTGGAAAAGTACAGGGGGGCAGGGGGGCAGATGTATTACTTGTTTAGTATCATGCTATTCTGTATGAGGAAAAAGGGTGAATTCTGGATCTAATATTCGGCTATAGTTATCTACATTGAATAATGCTACAGACAGAGATATTATTCAGTCAGAATAAGAGGCTAACTCCTAAAATACATCCTTCTTAAGATACCAACTTTCAAGACATATAAGGTAATCTAGCACTATGCAATGGATTGTAGATAAACCTTTAAAGAACTGAAGGAATCCAATTTTTCTCTTGCTTCACTTTATCTTTTTTTCTTTATCTTTATTTAAACATTATCACTTTATCTTAGCTTTCATTACCTTCTCTCATTATACAGTATTGGCAAGCCTTGATGCTTTTGTGAATGCTGTGAGAATTCCTGGTCAAAATAATATGATAATAAAGAAAAAAGAAGTTAGAAAACTTTTGGCTCACACACTGTCAAAATTGTCACAGTGAGGCAAAGGGTTATTGATTGGGTCTATGCCCTGGTAATGCTTGCCTTTTCAAACAGGCGTTTAGAATCATCAACAGCTATGTCACACAAAAGTAGCGTATACACTTTAGCTAGCCCAGTGACTGAGAAATAATAAGAGAGCTTAACATTAATTCTGCTTCCACTTCCAAATAGTACCAGAGACAGGCCTGCCAAGCAATGGATCTGGCCCAATCAGCTAAATTTTTTCCTGTATTTCTCCTTTTAGAATAAATATCTGAATCTTCATGAAAATTCTAAATCACATGCGAGCTAATGCTTCAGATGTGAGATTGATTTACACCATCACTGTAAATGGATACAATCTTTATCACACTAGCTTTTTTTTACGCAATTTAGCCTTAAGACAAGTAGATCCTGATCTACAAGTATCTAGATACATTCATATACTTGGATTATTATATCTGGAACTCAAAACCAGTTTACACTGTGATGCTTAGTTCAGGGACAATGTCAAAGCAAAACCAAATCTATTCCTGTCTATGCACAATCTAATTAGTATTTGTTATTCAGCACATACAATACGTTGAGAACTGCCATTTTGGTAAGCATTTCTCTAAGCAGAGTGTAGGAACTACCTTGTCAAATTCCAATATCCAGCTAATAAATTAATTAGAGATAATGAAGGTGCAGCAGTCTGGCAAAGATTCGGTTCACCTCAACACAAGCCCCAAACGTCACCTCTAAGAACAAGGATTGTAGTTAATGCCATGAAAACCACTCTAAGACTATTTAATACTATAACATTTTAGAATATTTATTTTAAGAATATTAGGATAGCTAGCAGGATCATAGAGTACTCTGATACAGCATCTTAATTTTGCTTGTACTGTGTAGACCAATATTGCTTTAATTACCAAAAATGAAACAGCATGAGAGTAAGGAGTAAGCCTGGGAACGAACAACATTACATCAGAATAACTAAGCCTCGGTTATGAATTTTAGTGCTTCGGGAGTTAAATACTCAAGGGTTTGTGATGCCCTTAAATAATTCAGTCTACGTCCTTTCAGTAGATGTCCATTAAATATTCACTAACACTTTGAAGACTGGAATAGTGTCAGATCTCAAATTAGAAAATTTCTTTTTAATGTCACTCTGGCGTTAATTTCTGTCATATTATTTCAGGTTATTTGCCACATCTCAAACTAGGTAATATTAATAGCACAAAAAAGGATCTTCTCCTCCTTGATAACTCAGTATGCCATACAAAAGAAACAAGCAATTCTGCTTTCGACATACACAGTCCTGTTGACTTCAAAATGGGAAAACTGATGTGCCCAAGGATACGGTAGTCAATAAGGGAGACTTCAGGACTTCCCGACTTCTCACTCCAGCAAAGCTACATAAAAACATAGTTTGAAGCATTATACAATTGGCAATATTACTATACTATACCAGTTTATTAAAAATGTATTCTCACACTTGATCTGAAAATAAAATAAAAGCTTATTGCCCATGACACAAGGAAGAACAAGGGATAAATGTCCAATTGTAACTCTAATACTCGATTAAAAGAGCCTAATGTAGAACTGCCAGGTTTTGAAAACAGATTTTGAAAACACACAACTAAACTAGGAAATTCTTTCAGTTTTGGTATGACGCCACTACATAAATCCTTATTATGATATAAGGCTCCAAAATCATTGCACGCAAACAGCTGTGCAAAAAGCACTGAAACAAGATCTTTCACACATCAGGAATTTTGTGTCATAATCGGATTCTCCTGCTTGAAATACATCACATTCTCCTGGTGAACAGGTCTAGGCAAAGGATTTCCTGCTTACCTCAGCTGATTCCTCATGAGAAATCCATGCAATTTAGTTCTTCTTTCAATTTGTAAATTATTTCCAAGTAGGTTTTGACAACTTTTTTGTTTGTAATGAATAATGCAACCCAACAACACTACAAAGCAAGATGCCTTAGTCAGATTTCTTCCTCATATCAATGAGGGGACACAATAAGGGATGTATTTTCCCAATACATTCCAACTATTGTGTGAGTAATGACACGGCAATAAATATTGCTGGGTTGTTTGTGACTAGGACTTACTACTATGAACCTAGACATGCTACCAAACATTTGACAATCTAAATTTACATCAGTGAAAACAAAGAAACTAAAAGCACTGGAGATCTCATTACTGAATTGACTGGTATCACTGTGGTACAAAACAAAAGAACCTCAACCATTGCAAAACAATGTAGCAAGAAATCAATCACAGAATAAAAAAATATTATTCGTGGGAATTAACTAAATAATAGTCTCTAGTTAAGCATTCCCTCCCTTGCAACCTGGTTTGCCATTTTTCCTTCTACAGGGAAGCCTAAGATGTCTAAACGAGGGGTACTCAAGGAATAGCTGTTTTAAACTTGTCTTAAATTTCACATCTGTAGAGCTCTAGAGATGGAGAGAGCAAGGTACAGCACAAGCTTATTCCCAAAATGAAACAAGAGATAAAGAAAAATATAAACTTGCTGAATTAAACAGAAATGGACTGTGTCCTCACAAAGAGACTTTTCAATATTTATCAACTGTTACACAATTTAATGACTGGTTCTGATGACAGTTGCTACATCTCTGACTCAACCAGTATGGACATTGTTAAGGGAAAAATGTATTGTGCTGCATCCAACAGCCCAAGACAGATGAGGTTTCTGCAGCTTCATACCCCCAGGTCCAACCAGCCGAGAGGCTGAAGACGTATGCCTGGTAGGCATATGCACACAGAGTACATATATACACTACATATATACATGGCTGGCCACACAGATCAGCCACCCCAGTGGCTGGCACATGATTTCATTCACTCCAGGCTCCCCAGTCACTGGCACCGAGGCCTGTGGCCCCTCTGGAAGATAGGACAGTGTGCCAATCTGGTGCAAGGCATGACCAGACAAGCATACTGGCCAGCAAGCTATTAATACCAGACCAGCCCTTTTTATCCCCTTATCTTTTCCCACATTTGTTGCTCCTCAGAACACCTAGATCTATCCCTTGCCCCACCTTTGATTCCTCCTCTAAACACCCTATAAAAGGTCCTGTGCAGTCCCAAAATAAAATTCCTCTGCATCCCATAATGCATCACATATCCCTAGGCAGCGACATCGCCCAGTCCAAAAGGTGCTCCAGTGTTGACTCAACTTAATGAGGTTTCACACCTGGAAACTGGGGTTGAGGGAGGGCAGCCCTGGGGAGGGCACAGACAGAGGGAGGTCCTTCCTCTGAGTCCTTAATTTGGGTTCCCACTGTGCCTTTGTGCCTCTGTGCTCCTCTGGGCTTACAGAGATGAGCCTTTGATGGACTGACAGCTCTCCTGCAATGGGCCTGGTAGTAGTTGAGCAGAGCATTACTTTGGCACTGCACCTGCCATTGTCTCTCTGTGCTCCTTTCTAGGTGTGCAGACAGACTTTTAGCACATAACCTAACAGACATGAGCCAATAATACAGGTAAATATTTATGAAGCATCAGTTTCAGCTGTTCACACTCAGAAATCCAATTAAAAATGCTAGGCATCATCTGTTTATTAAACACAGGGATGTGTAGAGTGTCTCATGAAATAAATTGTCAACCCCATCTAGGTCTCGTTAGGCTTGAACCCTACAACACTTCATAAATTTTCCTTATTGTTTAGCAAAACTCCAAGAGAACAGTCTTTCTTTGGTATCCATTTAATGCATCAAAGACTGTCCCCGCCAGACAAACCTTACTGCCCTTTCACTGCCTTAATCTCAAATCCTGAGCATCAGTTATGTAATTCTTTTTCAGGCTTTTCAGTAAAATTTAAAAAAAAAAAAACCAAACCACCCAAAAAAACCTACTTTCTTGGGTATTTTTCATTTGTATTTAGAAGTTTTAATTAAACAGCTGCTTTCCTCTCCTTACCACACTTTCTGGCTACTGGCAGCAGAAGAAAGAGAGAGGCATTCTTGCATATTTTCAATCACGGTACTGCTAACATTTCACATCTACTCCACAGAAAGTCTTTTGAAAAGCAATTCCAGTCACTTTTTCATGTCAGTAGCTCTGTTCCCATTCTTTTCACATGATAAGCACCTAAAATCATGCCTACTTTTCCGAATTGTGTGCAGAGCATTATGCCCACCTTATTCAGGTTTGCAGATCAAATGTTTCAGTATGCATATATCTAGTTACTCAGTAGTTTTGCTCTAATACCAACCGGACGCATTCTCACTTTGGGGCACACATAATGGCACACACAAGTTTGAAAGTCAAACTTTCAAGAACTGATAAATGGCAGTGACATATAGGTACCAGGAAACATCAGTCGTCTTCTACTTAAGATCGTAAGTGGATGTTTTTGATACTGCCTTTGACTTAAATGCACAACAGCACGTCTTTTTAAAAAGTCCTCAACTGAAGGACATATGGCAAAAGCTAGTTAGTGCACTGCATAGCTATGAAATGCTCATATTCCCCAGTAAAGAAGATAGCATAAAAACTTCCTAAAGGACTTACAACTCTGATTTTCTTTGGAAAAACGATGTTATATAAGTAAGTCCCTCCAGATCAGCCAAAGGTATGATAAAGTCTATAAATAAGCTATCAAAAGGTATTTTTAAACATTTCTTTAGCTGGCTTTCTACCTCTGCTGAGCACAATGCTGAGTCTATTTTACTGCTGTTTGAGCAAGAACTACCCAAAAAATAAGGAAATTAAATTGGTATTGTGACAAGAAGAAATGCACATATGAGTAATGAAACTCACAAAGTCTGCTTTAGACGTAGAACAAAAGATAATTTCCCCTTTCACCTCTTCAGCTCAGACAGCCTTTGGCATTTATTGAGCTCAATGTTTTGATTTCAAGTAATGTTTTTCTTTGCCTGGATGAGAATGACCTTTATGTGGCACCTGCACTAAAGTAAAATTCACTGGGACACCAAGGCCAGACAGATTTTCCTGGTGAACATGAGTTTCCAAAACAAACCACATTGTAATTCATTGTGAGCAATACTTTCAGGAACCCAGCTTTAGTTATCTAAATTAAAATCTCCACAAGTCAGGTTTCCTAAATCTAATTTACTCTTTAGCACACTAATATGTCCTCAGGTAGCTCACCAGAATAAGCTATGAGTCTGTTAACAGTTGCCTGAAGTTAAGCTCTGGAATTCCACCTAACTTGTAAGACATCCTGCATTTGAACAGTCCTTCCTAAATGCATAATTCTTCTATGAAAGAGACAGACTCTAAATCACAAAGGGGCTTTTCAACATAAAACCCTTCTCATCTGCCTATATAGCATTAAGATCAGAAATGAATTCATGCAAATCAAAGGTGCTTAGGTTCAAAACTCATTTGTGGTAACTTCGCACTCTCTTTGTCATATAAGTATCCTGAAGTCTATTCAACTCCAGTGGTTTGACTCCAGAGGAGTTTTTTTCTCATTCCATCAACACTGATAAGGTTTCAGTTTAAAGAGCGTGACTAGTATGAGAGTTTCACACTTCGATTACAAGGTTTCTCAGAAATTAAAGCTACATAATTAAAAACTTGACTTTGCATTCAACAGAGCAAAGTAAAGCATATATTCAGCAGCAAATGCCTAAACACAAAGTATTTACACCTGTCCTGACAACCCACTGCATACTCTTCACTTATTTAAAATTAAGAAAGGGCATACCCAAAAAAGTGGGGGTAGAGAAAGAACTTAGAAGAAAAACCTTTTAAACAGTGCTTTTCTACATAGATCTTATATTGGATTAAACCCAAATTATATCTTGAGGACTACCTCTGCTTTCCTGGTAAACGTGAAAAAATACTTCTTTTTTTTAAATCAAGTGTATCTCAAACTTCAAAAATTGAAACATAGGTCCAGGCACTGGCCTAACCTAAGCCATCAGACAGAAATCTCATTTACATTTTAGTAGTGTTGAAATCTACATTTTAATCTAATCCTAAATGTTTTGTAGCTTGATTATTTATTAGTAATTATTCTAAAGTGAACTACAGTAGCTGTAAAAGACTCCTTGAAAGCAGAAGCAGTACTGAAGAAGAAATACTCCATTTTCCTGAATAACAGGTCAGTAAAACAAGGCTTGGAGCAAAGCCTAAACTTGTTTTTCAAAATGCAGCCATAATCCTTTTTTTATTCACACCAAAAATAAAAGTTTCAATAACTATAACTTTCTGAAACAGCTGTAGTACCAGATACTCTGCTTTCAGAAATAAAACCAAATCCTGCCTATAAGCGACTACCCTTCAGTTTCTAGGGAAATACTCTTTAAGTGTGGATGGCAATCTACGTTAGTATTCTGTGACTTTAAAATATACCCCAGCATTAGTCATAAGGAGTTAGTTTGCTTTTATTTCAATGAATAGGGATCTCACCCTAGGAATCTTCCACTGACCTTTCTCATCCTGACAAAGATTCAGGAAGACTGAAAGTTCTCATGATTCTGAAGTGACTTACAGAATCAGAGAATGGTCAGGGTTGGAAGGGCCCTCTGGAGACCATCTAGTCCACCCCCCTGGCTAAAGCAGGTGCACCTACAGCAGGTTGCAGAGTCACGTCCAGGTGGGGTTTGAATGTCTCCAAGAGGACTTCACAGCCTCTCAGGGCAGCATGTTCCAGACTAGAAAAATATAGTCCTGAGACTGCCAGAAGTAATATTAAATTACTTAAAATTATTTTAAAAGATGCTAAAATGACCTGAGCATAGCTGAAACAAATTCTGTGGAGAACAACAAAACAAAATAAAACCACAAAAAACTCCACACGAACAACATCAAATATACACACAGAACTTGATTCTTAAAAACTGTCCTCTTAGATAGCATCAAAAGATGGCAGAGAAGCATACAGAGAGCAATAAGAATACCAGGTACACAATATCACCTCACCTGAGAGGGTGTTCCATATTCATAGAAACAGTATTTACCTGTTCATTTACTTTCACACAAGTGAGTGATACAGTTGTTATGTGCTAAGAATGCAACAGAAAGCCAAGGGAAAATTAAGCATTGCTGTTTGATCTAAACTATAAATAAATGTCTTCTGAAAATATCTGTGTCATATAGGTGTCTCATTGTGTATGTTTTAGCTGCAGAATTGGAAACAAGAATATGCCTTACCCCATGTGATATTGTGCCAGTGACATATTTGACTGAAGGAACAAGCGAAGAATATTTGTCAGTGATTGTGTTAACAACAAATAGTAAAATGCATTAATAAGTAATAACCTTTTGAAATTTTTATAGATAATAGACTTATGAAGAATGCTGCTGCACAAATACTCAGCCTTACTTGCCAATCTAATTATATCATTGCTCTTTGCAACCTTCTACTGACTGTCCCTTCTCTGTTGCGTTAACCATAAGCTATTTTCCATCACTTTCCAGGCTCTTTATGATTCATCCTTCCTACCCATCATCTCTCATCAAGTATTTAGAGGCCTCAAATCAAGCTATAGTGACAGCTTCCATCACCTAGTTGTTAATTTTTCAGACAAGCACCTCTCCACTTTCCGTCGACACATCCCAAAAGGTATTTTCTGGTTCTCCTTCATATCATCCCATAAAATTCTCCTTTGCTATGATGCCAATAAGAAGAATATTATGGTGTATGAAAATACATCTTTAACGTGTTGATCAAGAATATTAAATTGTCTCTTTGACAACCTGTCTATAAGTATCTTTGTGTTATTTTAAAGCCATGAATTATTTACTCCTTTTGATAACACTTTAGTTTGGTGGTTTGTTCTGTCTCTTATGACAAGATAAATGTGCAGGTCTCCCTCTGAGGCAAAGGGAAAGCACTCACCAAACCCACAGAATTTGTTACTCATTTTAATATAGAGTAATATAACAACAACCCCACAAGATGGCATTACACTACACCCAGGTGGAGGAATATGAGGCACTGGCACACACTGATATTCTTGACTGCTTATTTTCAGGAACAATTCAGTACTCACCAAATCATCTGTAAATAGCCAGCATGCAGAAAATCGCTGATCTTGAAAGTATCATGAGAAAGGGTATGAAAATGCAGAACAGTAAAACCTACAGGTTTTCCTTTTAGAAAACACAGAGTAATCACTTCATAATTATATTTTACATAGAAACAAACTGCATGTGAGCAACCTAGGGGATACTATAGGATCACTGTCACTGCAGAACCAGTTCAATTACATCTTGAGCACTGATGCTCACTCAGTTGCTAGCAAACATAATTCTCTAGCTGAAGCAACGTTTTTCACTCAAGCTGACTGGCCCGTAAAGGGTGCAGGTTGACATTTAAGTATAGTGAAAATCAGCACAGCACCAAAATGGGGACTCAGCCACTCTGTGCAATAAAAGTACTCAGTTAGCTAAATAAAAGAACTGCAGTGTAATTTGGTGTTCTCCTGAGTCAGATAAATTCCTCTTGAATTATTGCCATTGCTGATGATGCATACTACCTCTGCAGCAAAAACATGGCATTAAGAGATTTCAGGGGCCTATTGCAGATAAGCCAGCATCACACCAAGATTAAAACAGTACCTTCTCAGAGGCTTTGGCAGGAAAGCAGTCTTGAAGGATGCATGCAGAGGCTGAGACAGAATTCTACAGCAGGAGAAAGATCCTATGAACTGTAACATCTCAGAGGCTGAGCAAGATAATCTAGGCAGCTAGAATTATTCCAGGTCTCTAATTCTACCTGCATTATTTCCAGATAAAATAGGTATCTATCAAACCTGTCGCTAGTTTAGTCATTGTCCTGTGCAACAGCACATAGTCATGGAATCACTGCAGTACATTGTGCACTAAACTCCCAGTGCCAGGAAAGACTCATATCTCCAATAAAAAAAGCACTAAAAAACCATAACTAATGTAATCTACCTCTTTCCCAGATATCAAGTGATGGGAGCATCTATTAAAACAAATACCCATGGAAGTTTCTGCATTATTGTTGGTTTCATCTGAAACTCTGCAGGCCAGATCTAATTCAAAGCCACCTGCCGACTTCAATGGGCTCTGGATCAAGCCTTAGCTGAGGAAGACTTTTCAGTTATCTCTTTAACAAGGCACTCTGTTGATTAACAGCCCTCCCACTTGCTACTCTAAAGGGAATGCTTTTATTTTTATTCTCGTCAGGGTAGCAGATATGCTTGTACAATCATCAGCAAGAAAACTTCAAAGTAAAGGTCTGTAACTGCAGCATCCGTTAGTGTCTTTACACTTAGTTGTTACAGAAGATCCCAATAACTTCATTGGGGGCAGATCCTCATTTCAGGATCAAGCCATCATTGAAGCAATTGAAATGCTGATTCTAACAGAATTGCTGATCTTTTAGAGCATGGCTTTCTCTTGAGTATCAAAAAAACCCCACTGATGTAAAAAAATACAACAACATAGGAGACCACAGTGTGAAAAAGCAGTAGTTCTGAAGACTTTCTGACCTGAACAGAGGTAAGGGAATATCAATAAAGAGATTGCAGAAGATTCCCGAACTGCAAGATACAATATGAGCTCACTATTCAGAAGGTATTTGTCAGATTAAAAAACACTGAGAAGTGTATTAAGGGGCAATCAGTTAGGAAGTAGAAGTTTGTGAAAAACCTAAATACAGCAGCACTATGTTCCCCACCTTTACAGACTACAATTAGTGTGTAACGGGGGGAGGAACAGTCTGAGGCCATTCTCAGTAATAACATAGCAAGCAGCCTGAGTTGTTCACTCCAGTCTAGCCCTTATCTCATGCTATGCTCAAAGAAAACTACGTGCATAACACCTTTCTTTCCAGCTGCACTGAAAAATTATCAAACGAAAGCTGATACAAAAGGCTGGACACATATCATAGAATCATAGGATGGTTTAGTTTGGAAGGAACCTTAAAGACGACCTCTGGACTCGGCCACATAGGTCCATGCCCTTCTTATGTTGCAGGTGCCAGAGCTGAACACAGTACTCCTGGTGGGCGTCTCATGAGAGCAGAGGGACAGAATCCCCTCCCTCGACTTACTGGCCATGCTTCTTTTGATGCAGCCCAGGATACAGATGGCTTTCTGGGCTGACAAGCTCACATTGCTGGGCCACGTTGAGCTTCTCATCAACAAACACCCCCAAGTCCTTCTCCTCAGGGCCGCTCTCAACCCATTCACTGCTCAGCCTGTATTTGTGCTTGGGATTGTCCCAACCCACATGCAGGACCTTGCATTTGGCCTTGTTGAACTTCATGAGGTTTACAGAGGAACCTCATGCAGTGGATCTTGCTTTCTGAGGAATAAACATAGGACTGAAGTAGAAAACTGCTCAGAATATTTCTTATTTGTAACTACAAGGGTCATTTATCACACTTCATATTGACATGGTATATCTTTCATATGTTCATAATGAATTACGAGATTTTGTACATTAGATGTCTCACAAGAAGATTTTAAATATCTTGCAAAGGACCAAGCTTAAATTCTGATTATATATTCACACTACATTTATGTTGCTACAAATCTATAATAACTAAGTTTGAAAAATATTTCAAATCACATCTGACTACTGGAATTATGTCCTGGGCTGCAGTGGCCTACCCAAACCTTCATAAAATTGATACATAACCTGAAATTAACATTAAAAATTGATGAATCACAAGTTGCTTAAACTACTAAAACCAATGTTATCTGTAAAAAGTTTGGAATATTTTTTGTTTGATAGCAGAGAGAGCCATAAATGTCTCTTTAGATTTAGTCTAAGTTTAATTTTATTTGCATTGTAAAGAACCAATGAAAAGTGCCAATGATCAAAAAATTAAACTGTAGGTTAGGATTTAGAGCTAGCATCAACACATTATTAAAGCGTACAAATGACATATTTCTACTTATAAGATCTGGCCCCAGTCTGCTATTTACTGCACTTCCTTTTATGTTTGACAAAAAACACACTCTCACTGTCTGTGCCACAGACAGATACCCAACAGAAGGCTGATCTTGAATCTTCAGTGTTTTACACACTGTAAATTTCTACTTGTGACACTATACCTTGATTCTTAACTTTTAAACTTGGGCAATGGCAACCAGAAAAAACCCTGATATTTTAGATGTAGACTCCTGACTAGGAATTTTGCTTTGTTTGCATTACACTACTAATACAACTACTGCGCAGAATACTGTTATATTTAAAAGAACAGGTGATTTTCATAATGGCACAACATTGTGACTGAAAGTACCTCTAAAGATGAAAAGTAAATGCACTGATATTACTTATTAGCTTTGAAATTATACATGCTGCTTGTCACAGAGAATTTTTCCTTCCCAAACCATTTTTTTCCTTTCTGCTTCATCATACAGTTGATGTTGCCACCATAGTGAAAGAAAAGATATTGTTGCATAAATTATGGATCAATGAGTCAACAGCCTGTTGCCCCAGGAAAGATGGGACAATAACATCCCTTATTTTAACTAACATGCATAGGTGAACCCTTCCTGTAAATAAAAATTGTTGTCTGTGCTATCTCAGCATGCAGTCATGGATCAGAAAGAACTCAGATCCTCATTCTCCAAGAAGCACAAGTCCCTGCCGCCAGACCTAACAGATTGCAATGACTTGACAACAGTCTTAGAATAAAACATGAATTTGTGCTAAAAACTGAATCAGGAACCAAGAGGAGCAATGGTTGCTCACTC
The DNA here is from genome assembly GCF_023638135.1 of Falco biarmicus. Classification (NCBI taxonomy): domain Eukaryota; kingdom Metazoa; phylum Chordata; class Aves; order Falconiformes; family Falconidae; genus Falco; species Falco biarmicus. The sequence goes on from NC_079297.1 coordinate 24,868,581, forward strand.
TAGTTTAATACATATGATTAACACATACCTTTGTAAAATGAATAAATCCACTTTACAGAGGCTTTAAGGATACATGCTAAAATTTCATTGGCTCTAAAGAAAGTTGTAAGTAAATCTAATTTTGATTACACTGAAGAATATGCAATTTTTTCAGAAGTAATGAAGTGACAAAAGACACATTCTATATACAGACAGGCAAGGACTACAGCTAGCAGAAATATAGCCTGACACATTATAATCTCATACTACATTTATAACATACATGTTACAGCTTAACAAGAAGTTCTGTGTTTGATCCAGGAATTATTTTGCTAATTTTTTAAATAAATACAGAAAATAAAATTGAAAGACCCTAAAGATCCCTTCTAAATTTATAGTTTTGACTCTATGAGCCTATTTATATCTGTGAAAGGCAATAAAAAAATCACTGTCAAATGCAAACTGTCTATTCATTAAAAGGACACTCCTAATACTTGTAGGAGTCCTTTTTTCCAGTGGCAACCAACGTTAACACTTCAGAAAGCAGGCAGGTGCTTCCACCCTCCTTGAAACCTTTTTACAATAACTGTAAATAACTGTAACAGAAGAAAAGTAAGAGAATTGGCTCCACATTATTACATTCGAGCAAAACAAGATGATGTGCTGACATTTCCTTCCCTTTAACAACATAAATTAAAGGATATTATCTCTCTTCTGCACTTGACGTTCAAATGAGTGACAGGGAACATAATGGAAAGTGTTATTAATTACATGGCTATGGCAACACATAATTAGTGGGTAAGACTGGTAAATCTTGTCTAAGTATTGCAGGCCAATCCAAATTGTCTGATTCCTGGTATTTGAAAACCCCACCCATCCAGTTTAGTAATTTGAAATGAATATTTGATTGCAGATTCATTCTAATAACCCTCTTTAGGCTTTTCTTGGGTTTCTCAGAATTTAGAAATAAACTAATTTGTCTATTGAATACATATCCACCCCTAGCTGCTTTGATTGCTGCATATATGTAACAGACTTTTAACTCACAATTTTAACCCGATTCTTCTTTCTTCAGCCCCATTTAACTCCGTGATTTCTGTTTGTCTTTTTTTACTACAGAACACGGAAATACACTTAATTCATAAAGACTATAGTAGTCACAATTAATTTATCTGTATATCTGAAGTGCAACAATAGTCAGAATTGTCTGATGATGTTGAATAATGTTTCTCAAATTTTAAACATACTCAACTTAAAAATCTAGCATCACCTTGTATAAAATTAAACATTCAACTTCAAATCAGAAATCTACTACATAAGTAACTGCTCATGCTTTGGTTTTGCAATGTGTCACCACATGGAATTTCAGAGTACCACTGACAAGAACTGAATGGAAAAAGATCTGTCAGACATGCACAGCAGAGGTAATTGTGGTCATGTATCAGCTTATAGCCAAGACTAAGCATGTTGCTCTGGGAAACCACCAAGTAACACCTTACACTGATGGAACATCAACATGTGACTGCTGAGACACGTCTAATACGTTCATTAAGGACAAAGCCTACCAGCAAAAAGTCAGCTTGGTGCTTCTGTCATTTTCATCCCTACAATGGGCCTTGTATAATGTATCTCAAGAATGTTTGAGTTGGCTTCCCTTGTATTCTTGGCCCCCTCCCTTCATGAACTTCAGTGACACTTCCAAAGACCGGAAGAGGGGGAAAAAAAAAGCTTGGCATAATGAACCATAATTCAGTGTAAATAAATACAGTTTCTATCAAAGATCCCTGCAAGTGGAGAAATTATTTTTCTATACTAGCTGCTGCCGCCAACAACTGCTTTTCACTGCTACAAAAACCCACTGCATTCCACTAAAGGGCAAACAGACTGTTGTTGAAAAGTAGGATTTACACAACATTTTGAAACCATTTGAGCTGTAGGCTGTTAGTACAACAAACAGTTGCAGAACAGTCAGAAAATTTTCTCTTCTCTTTGGATTACCATGTTTTATTAGCACATACGGTCTTCTTGAGTCTTCTCATCCTAATTTGTGTCATAGCCAAAATGTTGACTTCTGGGTAAAAACTGAGTGGATTAAGACTTGATTTTTAATTTCTTAGCTTATGATTTTGTAAAATTTCAATATGAATAAGGTATTATATAACTTCATTTGCAAATTTCGCAAAGTACTGTGGCAAGCTCAGTAAAGGCCACAGCCTCATCCTCTGTTTTCTCTAACACAACAACAGTGTGATTCCCTCCCCCTTGCCCCAGTTCTGGGCTTGCATTATTCTTACATGACAATTTAAACTTGCTTACTTCAGTATGTGAGCCAAACTAGAGTTGGTAAGCTTATCCTTAACCCAGTCTCTATAAGCTAGTTATGGCCAAACTGTTTTCCACGTGCTGCCTTCTGTTTTCTTGAAGCAGTAATTGACAAAACAACAAGAGCATTTATTGAGTTTGGTACAATCATTGGTCTTATCTAACGTTTTAATCCTTACATGCCTATATGTTGGGCTGTTAGTGATCATAAAATTGTGCAAAAACAAAGTGCACAGTTGGTAAACAAGGGAATATTCTGCACCACCTACTCCACAAATGACTGATACTTTACAAAACTAAAGGGAAATTAGTAATTGTAATGGATTTTCTCACACTTGCTTCCTGAAGTTAAAACACCTTACTTTCATGCTATTTTCCCTGTTTCAAGAAACCAGTGTACATTGACTGCCAGAAGAACAAAAGCCGGATTTCCCATACATTATAATTTTATCTAGTGAAATTAACCAGAGGGGGGAAAAATTGCACTAATTTCAAAGCTCTGGTCTCTCCCATTACCACCATTTATTTTGCCTCTGCCTTTTTTACTGTTCACATCTTTCTCTTTCCATCCTTTCCTCCCCAAACCTTGAGTCTTACTATCTTGCATTTTCAGTTCATATAAAACTTAGGTTCTCAGTCAGTCCTCAATGTTTCTCCATTTATTCAGACCCAGTTCAGCTTAGTCTTTTATTTTGTGTTTTCCTCCATTACCTTTTCCCCTTCTGTTCATCTTACTAAGTTCTGGCATAATTTTTTTCTGCTCTAAGTTCTGCTTTAGCTTCTCAGAGCTAAACAATTTGTAAAGCTCACAAAATTTTCCCACAGGGTTGCACTGTCCAGGCATCAGCCTGCTTGAGATTCTGCTTAAAAAAAGATGGTTCAGACATCATTTGCTGGTTGGGGAGACAAGAGGATGAAAAGGACTGGATAGTATATACAGTTTTTCTATGCAAATGACTGTAATACAGCACATTACTTCTTTTCTGTTAGTCATGGTGCATCTGGAGAGTAAAGAGAAGCAAAAATAATTAATATCCATCCTACCTGGTGGCATAAATAACCTATTCCCACACAAATACAAAATTTTTCATCTACTTTTTTTATATGTTTGGCATTATTTTCTGATGTTTTCAACTATTGAAAAGTAAAAATATAAATCAGTGCTAAGACACAAAAACTACACTGAAAACAAACCGTTAAATACAAGCCTGACCTAACTCAAGAATATTCATCTTGATACAAGCACAGTACACAGTGACCATATTTCACTTCACAAAATTAGCTTCCCTCTCATTCAGCAAAAAGCCACCAAAAGAATGTACACTGTGTGGAGTACAAGTTACCTCATGGGAAGAAACACAGAACAAAGCAGACACTTCTTGTACTTCACTGTGTTATACCACTCCAAAGAGTTTGTGGCTACTAAAAGAAAAGGCACTTGCATTCAGTGACATCTGATAAATACACAAAACATGAATTTATGAGAAGATATTCTCCCGACAGAAAACTCTGGTCCCATTGCATGTCCCTTACTTGAGAAGCCACTAATCTGATATGATGAGCATGCACACTAGGGTTTTTCAAACCTCTCTACATTTTGAGAAGACTCAGATTAAAATCCAGACTCAAAACCATCTCTCCAGTCACATCAATACACAACGTTGTACCAATGCCAGCAGAGAATTTCCAAGATGCTATAAAATATTAACAATACAAAGTAACCCTTCAAGGGAGAAATTTCTTCAGCCTATGTCACCCATAACCTATTTACTGAACCATTTTCTCCACAGGTTTCCTAATATCCATTTGCTTGCAACAATAGAAGAACAAATAACCTCTTGGGCTTGCTCTTTTTTTTATGCAGCAATTGACACACATAAGTTGCAGTCCGTAAATGTGGCTCCTGGCTGCCAAAATTAAGCTACACTTGTACATACGACTTATAATTTCAATAGGACACTTACACAAAGCTAAGGACTTTTGACATGCTAAGGACTTTTCCAAGGACTTCCTAGTATTTCAAAATCCATAGAAAGCATTAGAAAGTAAGCAAATGCATGCTTATTTAGAGTAAGAGTCACAGAGGCTTCTGAGATTCCTCCATTCATTACAGTTCAGCACTGTAAAGAGGCTGTATGAAAATAATATGCATAGGCTTCAAAATAAAGGAAAAGAAAGTAATATGAAACACCATAAACATAGAGATTACAGAAAAGGAAATTACACAAAAGGAAAATCAGATTTTTGTCACAGTCCACTGAAGTGAATAAATAAGAAAATGTTCCAGTGGTATGTTTATATACTTAAAGTGACATGAATTCAGGATGACAAATGGCCCAAAAGTTTGTCTCCTATAGCTGGAGGATAATAAAGACAGGAAAACAAAACAAAATAAAGTAAGGAAAACATGTACAGAACTGAGAATACTCATTTCAAATGTCTGAAATATCAGCCTTTTAACTCCCCCCTTCATAAGCCTGAGAAGTCTTTTCATTAGCATACTTCAGTTAGTGTCACTACACAATTATGAGTATTTTCTAACTAAAATTAATGTATGTAATTCAGCCCTGTCCACATTTCTTTAAGCGCAGCCATCAGCTCTGCAAGCACATCCCAGCCTCTAAATTCTGAATGAATAGCTGGCCATCATCCCATTCTTTCAAACAAACCCAAACACGGTAAGAGCTGTCACACATTCCAGCAGGTCACTCAGTCTGGACAACCAGAGACCACATCGAGCACACTGGAGAATGTTCTTGGCCTGTGGTGAAGATGAGACCCTCTATTATCTGCACAGTGTGAACTTCAGTATTCAGGTAATCAGTTTATCATGGACACAAAAAGGAGGCCATAAAAGCTGGGAAAGGGGAAAGTATCTTGCTTACCAAAGTTTTAAGATAATTGATCAGCTTTTGCCCTTTTTTTAGCTCTACTCGTCAGAGGTCTTGGAGAAATGAATGCCCTGCACCAATAGCCCATGACAAAAAAATTCTGAAGTATCATTTGAGAGCAAATGTTCAACAAAGATCTGATTCTGTGGTGGCACTCTGACAGCATGGCAGTTCTGCTCAAACAGTAAAGATGCAATTAACAAGTAAAAGATTAGCGAAATATTTGCCTCATCAGAACTATTTAAATGCCATACATGAGAAATGAAAATAAGAGTCAACTATTAACTACACAAAAGAAAAAGGCACCCGCTCCTTTGAAAATAAAACCTGGGAAAGTACCAGGAGATTTTTCCAAAGCAATTAGCAATTGTTTCACAATGGGAAACCTGTAATGATGTATAGCTGACTACATACGAGCTGGACAAGCAGATAAAGGGAATCTTTTTGTTCATGCTGAAGAATGAGAATCCGGAGTTATGATATGATGGTATTACTCCCAATATCAGAACTGTTCTTTGTACTTCAGGATTGCATGAAGCAAATTTCAGCAGCAGAATTAACCCCATGACATCATGAAATCATTATTTCCCTAGGATTTCAGTCACCACTGAGTATGTTTTTATCAACTATGCAAAAGCACATGGTACTTATTAAAATAACCAGATTTGGAGGAGGCTGCATGGCTCAGTAACTACAAAACATTTCTGTGAATTTAAAAGAAGTCTCTACCATCAAAAAGAAGAGATAAATATCTTGATGCTGACTAGAAGAGGTAAAATACAGAAGCAGTGATGATCCTATGTAAATAGAGCATTAACGCAGTACACTAACAATATAAAAGTCAGTACTAACAATCAAAACATGAACAAACAAGAATTTACAAAGCAATTCAATTGTCTGAGAATGGCATGAAGCTGTTTTAAAGTAAGAAATTGAAGAAAAAGTCCTGAAAAATTTACTAATTATTAAAGTCCAGGAAAACTGTGGACTCTCCAAACATAAATTGATTTAAACGGTAATTTATTTTTCCACAATAAGTGTGTTTATAAAGCACAGTAAATTCATGTTACTGACACAAGAAACAAAATCTTTGTGAGATGATAACAACAAGGACTTCTCAGAAGACAAGGAATGCTTATATCAGAAATATTACTGTGGAAAAGCAGAATTTTGTCAGAAATCAACCAGCAGACTTACATGCTAGACTACCCCCAAGACAGGAGAAAACCTTTATAGATAAAATGATAGCAGGCCATTATTGTGAAGGTAGTACGCAACTTAGCCAAGGAAGAACTTAAAAAGAGCACTTGAAGTTGGCAATGAAAAGAGAACAACATTAAGACAGGAAGAAGTAAACCCAGCTCATGGTATAAGCTGCCTTAACAAGCCATTTGAGGATATTCTAGAAAGTGTCAGATACAGTGAAAAAAAACCAGACCCTGGAACTCAAAGGAACTCACTATTGAGCCTGCACCATGGACCTAAAGCAGACTCCAGCTGATCCCAGGAACCAGGGGTTAGATACACAACTAGAACCTTCCTTCGGTGCTTTGTAGGTACATGGTGAGTCACTTAGAGGCCACAATGGCCAGGACCTTCCTCTTCCTCTCAGCTACAATGTTGGCATTAGAATGACACTAAAAAACCTAGAGAAACAAGAAGTCTCAATGAAGTATATAATGCCATTCCTTCCTCCCTCCATAAAGAAATTTTAACTGCATGTTGATGGTATCACCATCTTTCTTGTTCTCCAGGTTTCAATAAGCACATAAGATGAAAATTTCTAATTTGAAAAATAAAAACTTACAATTACTGTCAAAGCTAAGAAACTTTTTCTAGGTCATCTTTAGCATATTTACACCTTTTCAGTTTGGTAATAGCTTTCTTTTGTCAATACAGCTGCTGGTATTAACTCATATTAATTACTTCAGGAAGCTGAGGTGTTCTTTTTTAAGTATGTTACTTAGATTCAACAAACGTTATAAAGAAAACTGTTGCTGTAACTTATAAACTACTGTACAACACTCTTGATAAACTGTAGATTGAATGACTCATGAGTTGGTTTGTTTCAGCATAACAAGTAATAGTAGTGGTGTGGCTTTGACACTCTAAACAAAGTGGTCTTATGTTGAACATATTTTATTGTGGTTTTTGAGGATTTACTCTGTAATAATCTATGATAAAAAAATCACAGGAAAATTTCTCCATTTGCAGATACTACCATACACAAGAGTTTCCAGGATATGACTAATAAGCACTCCTAGCTAATTTTGCTGGATAGGTTTTCCAGAGCTAGGACTTAACTACAGTCCTTGTCAATAGCTGGTGGCAGCTATACAACCAGCACTCCCAGACCTGAATGCTGATCTGTCCATTTCTTCTCAACTTTGGTGTTTAATTAAGACAGCCTTAGAGCTTGTTCTCTGTGGCAGACAGCATAAAAGAAATGCAGAATAACCACAAATCAAGCCCTATTATTTAATAGGAAACAATCATGCAAGGCTTCCTAGAATGATGTATGACCTATAAACCCACACTTTCGTTCCAACATAATGCCCATTCACAGACACATATCCATTATCTGTGCTGGATATAAGAGTGCATTGGGAAAAGTAACATATAAATAGACAAATGGTTGAGCATACACTAATGCAAAACCATCAGTTTTCCCCATTTGATTTGCCAACTGTCAGATTAACCACCTTCATTTTCCATTAAGCCAAGCATGGAGAGGACATTTTTCTTAGCAAAGGACAAATCCTAAATTCCTTGAACACCCTGACCTGTTACCAGTGAGTAAGCATTAACTGGTCTTAGGCCTGTGCAAATATTAGTTGCTTTCTAAGACACTAGAAAGAGGCTGAAAGAGATTGTTCTTAATAACAGTAAAAACTAATGTCCCTGCTTGCTAAATTGGAAATAAATTCAATACCTTTACAGATGGGTAAAGAAAACTCCCCCAAATCAGCATCATGAGAGACAAATGTTAGAACAAAATGCTGTCTATTGAGGCTTTCTAAAGAGATACAAACCTGGCAGAGAGACACTGCACCAATTCCAAAGAACAGCAGACATCCATGTTTCTAAGCACGTTCTCTTCAGCCCTGAAGCAAAGAACACAGTATAGCAACAGGGTGATGCTACATCATCTGTGAAGTCACTCAAACAAGAGCAGCAGATTGGAAGTAGCAGCCAAAATCCTGCTCAAAACACACACACACACACAAAAAAATCCTCACTGAGCAGACAGACAGAATGTTCCAGGCAATAAATTTATAAAGACTTCAAGAAATCAGCCTGGAAAGGGCAAAACATTCCCAAAGAGGCATCCCAAAGTCCAATGCCAGTAAAGCAGATGATTCTCATTGTGACACAGTGAGAATCAAAGCACTGAGGGGATTTTTTCAGCCTGACAGAATTTCTATTATTTCTATTTACTAAAAAAATGCAGCATGATATGAATCCAAATACTCATCACTTGAGTCAAAATTTAAATGCAAATTTTGAAAATAATCCATAATCTTTATCATATTGTCAAATTAAAATAAAAACAAATCACAACCAGCCCAGGAAGTTATTTAAACCAGCATATACATGTTATTATAACCATATCCCACAAAATAAAAGTTATCACGTTAGAAAATATCCCAAGGTACTTTTAACCATATTTTTTTTAAACCTAGTTTTACGGTGATATTCAGAATTTTGGTAACTTGAAGATACGGTGTAAAAGAGACAGTCTTGTTGACAAGACATTAGTTCATGACTCAGATAAAATGCAGCACTTGACATCACATTTTACAAGGAAAATACTCATGTGGGCTACTTATTCACAACTCCATTTAAGGTTAGTGAACGTCTTTATGTTTGTATTTGAGTTTGGGCAAAACATTAAATCGGCCCTTACACTTCTTTGTAATAAAATGTATTTATTTAGGTGTCTTCAAATGAAACTGTAGACCCCTGTAAAGGGTAAAGCCAGGACAACTTAACAAATGGCAACACAAATGAAAAAAAACCGACAGTTGGACAACATAAATTTAATGGCAACACAATAAATCCTTCAAGGTTCTTTCCTTTCACCCTTCCACAAACTAATGTTTTTGTCCCGCAGGCAATATTTAAACAGGCTAACACTTACTCCCAGACTGTAATGTCCAGTTACAAAAGACAGAAGTCACCTGAGCTGGGGATCCCCATAGCATAAGGGATTATACAAGCTGTAAGAAGAGTGGCAGCTTCCAAACACATTCCAGGACTTAATTTGTCACCTGCTTTCTCCCATCAAATTTTTAATTTTTATTATCAAGAGCCTAGTAATTCACAGTAACCCTTTCCACTGATACAGCCCCTTTCCTGCCTCGAGTCCTCCTACTTCTTGCACATATTCAAAGGTTCTGAACTGTATCTCACATAGAATTTTTTCCCTTCACATTGAATTTACTAGGGTACTCCTTGATAGTAAAGGTTTTCCTTTTTCCATTTATGTCTAAATGCTCCCTACCAAAACTGTAAGCTTTTTTCTTCCTCTTTCCCTCTATAATCACCCTCTTTAACCTCTGACTTTATGTTTTTGAAAGAGCACATGAAAATACTTCATAAGAAAATCACAGACAAGCTCAAAGCAGAAAACATCTATGCCTACTTAGTGTTCTAGCACATTTGCTAGGAGCTAGACAGAGATGTTTGCCTAAAAACTTTGAAGAAATGGGACCTCTGGTTGTAACAAAAATATATAACCTAAATTGGATTCTTTTTATCTTTACCAAATATTATAATATTCAAATTTTATTTTCGTTTAACACTGAAGTTTTAAAGAGTCACTTCATGCTGTACAAAAGGTTCTGTGCTAGTAGAGTAGTTAATCTGTTTCACTTTAATGAAAAACAATTTAACAGCATCCTCAAACTTTCTTAGATTGAAGAAGAAATTAAATCAAATCTCTGACCCTTACCAGTATTTTGCTGGTTTCTAGGCCAGTCTACCTGGATATTATGTAGATAAATTAATTTCGGGAAGTTTTCTGTGGGTAAGCTATAAGCTCTTAAAACAATGCTGTTCACATTATAGGTCAAGTTACAAAAAAACCTTAAAAGCCAGGTAGTGCTCCTGGAGGAAAAGTCAATAAAAGACTTACTTTTTGTGCTTTATAAGGTAGTCCTCCCCTGTAAAAAAAATCATTTTATTATCTTTGAAATGGAGCTGAGCTTCCTGGAATTAGTATTGTACTGAATACAGTGTCAATATCATCTCTCTTCCAGTCTCTCGCAGTGTTTTTTGCAGGTGAGTAACAAATCTGTCACTGCTTCAAATTCTGCAAAATCAGGGTGATAGAAAGACACAGCAATTTTTAAGTGATGATAAATGTCAATACTACTTTATTCAATTTTTAAACATGAGTGAAGAGAGGTGCACACTAATCACTGAATCTTAGCAAGCAGACCAAAACTGGATTTGGACAGTATGACTTCTACTCCCCTTCAATATAAAACCCATTAAAAATTGCCTTGACATACACATTCCTTTGTGACACTTGCTTTGACAGTTTTCAGATGCACTTATGTATTAAAATGGCATAAGGAGTCAACCTGCATTGGCAGAGAAACAAATTTCAACTCCAGCCTAGTATTTCCAAAATATATGAGAATATTTTTACCCCATCTAGTCTAGCTCAAGATCCTGTTACATTTCATCTTCCATATCTAGAATACTTTAAATCTCAAACTTCTCCCTCATTAAGGCACAATTCCATTTACATAGATAAAAGCTAATGTGATGAACCAAACCCGGTCTAAATCCATGGATAGCAGACTTGTTACATGTTAACACTCAGATAACCTGAAATCTGTATCTAGCCCTATACAATCAGCCTCACAGATTGACACTAACACTGAAAAAGTGACTACACACACCTCACTGCTCTTCCTATATTTATTTAATACAAATTGATGTCACAACCTGTATCTCAAGTATCTCCTCTCATGAATTATTCCCCTTCATTAATTCTGCACATTTCATCCTAAGTAGTACAAGTCAGCAGAAGCCTTATTGAAACCTCCCTGAATGATAGCGCTTTGCAGTCTCTCTGTCACCAAGCCAATGTATGACTTGAGCAAGATAGCTGAAATTTATAATGGCTTTCTTTAACAGTCAGATGGAGAAACAGAAAATGGCACAGCCTACATGCTGTTACTGTCACTTTACAATTAAGGCTTTATATTCCTGTGCTTCAGAACCCTGGGTATCTCCTGAAGCAAATATAAAATTATTTCTCATCTCTACAGGCTTTTAATTATTTTCAGACAACTACTCCACCAGTTCCTCAACATTGTTGTAAAGTGTGAGATGAAAAGACAGCCTGATTTACAGTCTTGCATTTTAATGGCATACAGACAACTTCCAAATTGTACTGAATTTGGAACTACCTGAAAGTATTCTTTTGCTGATCGCTACCAGTACTGACAAAGACTACTGTGAATAACAAACTGCAAGAGAAAACCCCCGACTTTGCTGCTTCGGATTTTTTGTGCCATTTCTAACATTTATGCCCAGGTGGCACCAATACATCATTATGCTAAGATTTTTTCCAACAGCAAAATATAGAAGAGCCATAAAAAAAATACTGCCAGACCTCAAGAAAGTTGTATATTTTTAACTTTTTTAGCCTAAGTTGGCTACATATTTCAAGACCTTTAAGGCAAATTCAGTTTCTTTTCTGCTTGGCTAGTATTTGCCAAATCCAAGATTCTGACATTTCAGCTTACAAAACACTTCCAATGAAACCAGGACCAAAAGCTGTTTGAATCTCAACTTTAACCACCTAGATCTACATACAAATATCTATGGTGAATCAAGACTGCCTTCTATTGCACTAACTACCCTAGCTCAGCCTCCAGCACCACTAACTGGGTGGCCTTAATTTCTTGCTAATGTTATGTACTATGGGCAATAGGCTGGAGGGTCAGAAACCCATAGCAGATGCTCACATATCCTTTCTGTCTCATTGTGTCATAACTCGGCAGTATGCAGTTACCACGCAGGACAGGAACAACACATGTAGAGCTGCCCAGCACTTAACAAGTCTGTGTGTCACATCTCATTTGTGAGAAGGGCAACGTTTTCAAAAGGCTATCCTGCCTTTGAAGAGGTCTGGAAAGAGGTCTGGAAAGCACAGTCACATCCTCTAAAAAATTCTGTGTTGAATCCAGTCTGGAAAGAGAGCAACCTGCCTGAAACAGCAGAAAAATACTCTCATCCAGCACTTCTTCCTTCTAAGCTCTAAAATTCTAAACAGAAATAGATAAAGCAGCAAAAATTTTGTATAGGCATTAAGTAGTAATTTAAGCTTACTTTTAGGTACCACTAACATCATTACAATTTTAAATCGGTGTTATAAATTTAAGGTACTTGTTATGACACCTGTGTTCTATTTATTATTGCTACTGTTCCAAAACCTCGAAGAATAAGTAGGGGATGGTATCACTACGTAGCCAAGAAAAAAGTACTCAAACTTTCATACCTCCTCCATGGATGGATCTACTGTCCTGAAAACATTGCAGAACTGAAAAACAAAACCCAAAAACTAAAATGACACACTTTTGAGAAATATTCCAGTGACCAAGAAACTGGGGGTGGTGGGGGTGGGTGGTGTCCTAAACAAAGCAATAGATTTTCAAGTTTTTTGTTTTATTTTAAATAAGTAACAGCGTCAGTAGCACTGATTTCGGGACTGGAGGGGGGGGGTGGGGGTGGAGGCCGGGATATATAATTATTGACGCCCTGAAATTGGCCTAATCTGGTAACACGGAAAGCTTTTCCTATTTCAATTAGCCTCATTAAGTATCCACAGGCGCTGGTGGTGCTGGCGGGGGGACGAGGTACCTGAGCCGAGATGGGTGCTAGGCGCTAAATGCGCAAGGCTAGCACGTCTCTTAACACCTGGGGCAACATTTCACACGCTCTGAACAATTGTTTACGTTTATTCACACTTATTTCTCAAGGGTGCTTACGAGGCTTGCAGCGTTCTGTTGTCACCGTGCATGTTCTGCGGGGAATGGGCTTTGTTGGTAGGTGGCTACCATTGCTCCAGGGGAATCTGTTAGCATGCTAATTGGGATCGTTCGCACATAGTTCCAGTAATTTTCTGTTTGGTCTCATGAGTAATTTGCTTCTCCTCGAGTTTATCTTGTGGTGCCCCAGCTAGACATATTTACGGTGGTTGTTCCGCCTCCCAAGGCCGCGTCTTGTGGACTGTTTGCAAGGACTTAACATCTTGTTTTCCAAAATTCTTGTTTTTCACTACAGATAATTCCATTTCGCCCCTCGCCTCCCCCCCTTTTTTTTTTTTTTATTTTAAAGCGAGTAATTCCTGTTACTCTTTGTTTCACTGACTCTCGTCGGGGAAGGAGAAGGGTTCCCACCGTTCCCACCCGGCCGCGGAGCCGACCCCGTTCCCAGCGCTGTCTCCAGCTCCAGCACGTTCCACCCGCCCGGCGCCACCCGGGCCCCCAGCCACAAGCCACACAGCCCCGGGCCCTCCACCCCGACCACCGCTTGTCAGCACCACTCAGAGGACGGCTGCCCGCCTCTCCCCATCTCCCAGCCGCGACCCCGGCCAAGCTGCCGCACTCCGAGGGGCCACGATGCTGCGGCTGAGCCCCCCTCGCCCGGCTATGCCTAACCCAGCCCACGGCTGCCGCGGGCCGCCCCCACGAGGGATGGGGGCCGCCTCACGGTCGCCTCATGGGGGCGTGGGAAGCGGGAGGCGGGGAGCGCGCGGCACCTCCCGCACGAGCCCGCGCTCATGACCGCCGCAGCCCCGCCCCTCCCTCCCATCTCCTGCCGGAAGTGCCGCTCCGGCCGGCTCGGCGGTTCCGGCGCTCTGTGGTAAACTGGCGGCGGGGCGGTTCATGGCCGCCACGGGCAGCGCTCCTGTGGCTGGGGCGACGTGGAAGCCGGGTACCGGCGTCCCGGCGCTACGGCGGAAGAAAATCCACGGCAAGGTACCGGGGGCAGCCTCCTGCCGCCCGAAGGGGCGCGGGGGCGCGGCCGGCAGCGGGAGGGGCGGTGCGAGATGACGGGCGGCACCGCGGCCTAGGCCGCCCTCGGGCTACAGAGGCCCGCCCTGGCCGGGCGGGCCCGCTCCTCGCCTCCCGCCCCGCCGGGCCGCCAGGGGGGTTGCTGCCCTCCGCGAAAGCAAGCGAGCAGCCGGGCTTTGCGCTGGAGTACCGCGGGTGCTGGGCGTGCGGCCCTCCGCGAAAGCAAGCGAGCAGCCGGGCTTTGCGCTGGAGTACCGCGGGTGCTGGGCGTGCGGGCCTGGCTGGGGCGGTCACCGTACGGGTGTGAGGGGCTAGCACACCAGGCCGTGCAACTGCTGAACGGCCAGGTTAACACACTCTGACGTGGGGCCGCATCTGCGATTTTTGGACTGTTCTTTCCCGTCTGCTTCTCATAACCCAGAGCTGCTGGTCTAAACTGTACTCTCCTCCATCCTTTGTTTCTACTGGCAGCAAGAAGCTAAAAACCCTTGCTGAATCTCTGCTAGTACAGCAGGCCTGTTGTGCACAAGCACTTCACTGTGCTGATCCTCATCACTGTCTTCTGCTTTGTGTTTGGTGTGGCAAACACTATTAATGATTCCACAGGTGCCAATGAAAGCCTTCATTTTAGTATCTGGTTGTTGAAGTGTTCTCCTGTTTCCATCAAAAGAGAATTCAAAGACAAAAAGCTGTGTACTCCTCCCAAGGGGAAGAGGGAAGAAAAGCATCTGAAGCTGCTACCAAGAATTCTCACAAATCAAGTTGATGAGATATGTAACTTAACATCACCAGCACACTATCATTTGAACAAGCCATGGTGATACACTTGGTGTGCTTTCCCTCTGTTTAGTGGTATTTCAGGTAGCGTAGTCAACTGTCAAAATGGATGCCTGCCAAAGTAAACATTGTTGTAATTATTTTCTGTTTTACAGAAAACAAGTTTTTTTCAATTAGAACATCTTACCAGAGTTCTGACTTCTAATACATCTGCAAATTTTGAAAATTCAGATCACTTAATATTAACCTAGTATCCTTCCTCATCCACACACACAGCTCCCACCTTCTAGGGCAGGAATCAGTCAAAAGTACACATTAGCATTTGAAGCAAGCTTGGTGCATAGCTTATAACAGACGAACTTGAATAGAATTATTTGGTATTAGCGAAGTTGCTGCTAAAATGTTAGCTCAGCTGCACTGACCTTTTATCGTACACAGTTCCAGTTACCTTAGTTTGAAAGACAAACTGTGCATCTAATGGAAAAAAAGATTCTGAATATAGGTGATTCCCTAAGATGCTAAAGTTTGACAGATGGGGTTTAAAAAAAAAATCATTCAGAGTCAGTACCGCAGTAAAAGTACGTAAATAGGCAAAGACACTGAAACTTTTATATAGTAAAACTTCACATTCTCGGTGCTCAGCAGGCACTGAGAAAAAGAATTTTTAAAACTTCATTGGCACCTACACTTTATTCTTTATTTGTTGATTTCAGTGCAGATCTGAATAGCTATGCAGGGTCAAAACTTCAGGAGATGCCTTAGCTAACTTAGAATACAGAAATTTCAGTGAAGAAGGGTTCAGATAGTCTAGCAATTTAAGACTGGACTAGTTCTAGTCTTTAAAATACAGGATTTAGTTTTTCACCTGAGAAGTCAGTGGTAAGTATTAGAATAGTTAAGTCTGTATTTTCAGATAACTTGCAAAATGCAGAACCAAGTTTGCTTTATTTTCAGAATGAAAGACACACCCTTTTTGGCATACTCAGGTGTTTATAATGTTAGGCTTCTACATTCAGGACTGTGTGCCTCTATTATTCTTGCTTTAATTTAAATGTGAAAGCTGGAGCATGCTTAATGATAGCCTGAGAAAAAACATTTTAAAATAATTATTCAGTTATACTCAGTTCTGTCAGATATAAAATTATGCTTTACAACAAGTTTACTGGCCTCAGTACATCCCAGCATATCGTTTATGTTTGGATCAGTTAAATCACTAGACAATAGCATGTCCTATGAAAGACCTTCAAATTACTGTGCATACAGTTTAATATATGGAAATGTGTTGTGTAACTCCTTCAGATATACCCCTCTGTCTCAGAAAAGTATTACAATCAAGAGGATTTCTGCTGCAAAAATGCTCCAGGCAGTTGCTTTTCAGGGTAATTTCAAAAAGTCTATTAACTTCTCATTGTTCTGTTAAACTTTTAAACTGCTGTGTTCATATTTCTCTGTATTGGATACACTTACACATTTCATGTCTGTAGGTTGTGTGATGCTGTTTGCTTTTATTTTATTGAAAGTAGCATCCCAGACTTTTTCCATTATACAATTGCCTGATCCTTCTAATGATTAAAAAGCCATATTGCCCTGTTCAGTGGTTAGAACAAGTAACTATGTGTCATGGTTTAACCCCAGGTAGCAACTGAGCACCACACAGCCACTTGCTCACTCCCCTCCAGTGGGATGGGAGGGAGGGTTGGAAGGGTAAAAGTGAGAAAAACTTGTGGGTTAAGATAAAACCTGTTTAATATAAAATAATTTTAAAAAAAAAGGAAAAGAAAAGAAGGGGGGAAAAAAGCAGAGGAAAATAAAACCCAAGAAAAACAAATAATGCAAATGAAAACAATTGCTCACCACCAACCAACACCCAGCTGTTCCCTGAGCCCGCCCACTGCACCCCCACCCCAGTTTTATTGCTGAGCAGGACACCATATGGTATGGAATATCCCTTTGGTCATTGGGGCTCAGCTGTCCTGGCTGTGTCCTCTCCCAACTTCTTGTGCACCCCCAGCCTGCTGGCTGGTGTGGTGGAGCAAGGAGCAGAAAGGGCCATGAGTCTGTGTAGGCACTGCTTATCAGTAATTATCAACACTGTTTTCAGTGCAAATCCAATACATAGCCCCATATAAACTACAATTTAAGGAATACAACTCTACCCCAGCCAAAACCAGCACACTGCTTTCTAATTTCTCTAATTTTTGTCTTCATGGAGTAGTGTCTAGGTAAACGTTAACATCCCAGTTAGGCTGCATTCACTGTAATTACGGTTCTCAGAGGTTTTAAAATCAAGTGAATTATTTTGGTAGAAATTTGTCCTTAATGTTGCAATAGAATATTGTGCAAGATGGGCTCAGGCTCTGATGTGTTAGGGCCAGCACTGGATTTGCTACAAACTTTGGCATGGGTGTGAGACCACTGCAGTAGTTGGCTTTGTAATTGGTAATTGAATTAGTGTTTAATTCAACTTCAAATAATGACCCAATATTTACATCAAACAGACAGGGCACTCTGTTGGAGAGAGCTGCATGCAAAGGCCACGTGACTGCAACAACTGCACACACCTAGAACCAACCTTTGTGTACACCCCAAGCTGTTTCTTGAAAAGGCTTACGTTGGTTCTGAGTGGGTTGACTTGCACCTGGGATATGTGGGAAGAACACACACGGGAAGGCACTGTTGGATGTGAATTTCTAACCAACATCAGAGAGCATGTGCAGCCTACCTTCAGAAGCTTTTTTTCCTAGAAACTTACTTGGAAGCAGGATGGGTGAATTGTTTAGCCATCAGCAGTCTCTTCTTGTGGGCCATCTTCATTACTGGTCTTGACTAGCAGGGATTGTGCCAAGGCAGAGGGGGGAGGGGCAGGAAACTGGTGACCAGAGCAGGCAACAATTCATCCATTTCGTACCTTCCTCTTTTACCTTTTACCTTCGTAAAAGATCACTTTTAAGAAGGTAACGTGACTCAACATTTTGAATTGATGCTTATTGTAGCTGGGGGAAAAAAAAAAAGCCTCTAAAAGGAATACAAGATGCATGGTTTAATACCAGAATTAAATTTAGTGTATTCTTGGTCTTACCAGGACTAGAAGGCTGTAATTTCTTCACATTTTTTTAAAATTACTTAAACCTAGTGCGTCAAGCTTACAGTTAAAGGTTTGCAGCACAAATCTGATTGATTTTAATGCCTTCTCTAGGGTGATCTTCATAGAAACTACTAAAGACTTCAAAGAATTCATTTTAGGTGAAATCAGTTGTTCTGATAAAATAAATGGATCCTTGTTCAGTTGGAGTTCAGCTTCAAGCTACCAATGAATGCCATAAGACCTATTATACCCGCCACACTGGCTTCAAGACTAAGCAAGATCTGTCTTCGTCTGATCTACTGTTACTTCAGCTTAGGACTGGAATAACCCTTTCAGAGAACAATACAATCTGCTTCCACCATGCAAAAATTTACATTGAAAGATTTGAAGACTTACAAAAATCATGTTGTGATCCTTTTAACATACACAGAAAGCTATCAAAGAAAAAATTACGAGCAATTGACTTAGATGATGCAGCTTTTCTAAGTGCGAAGTTTGGAAGACAGTTTGTACCTGGTTGGAAGCTTTGTCCCAAATGTACGCAGATAATAAATGGAAGCGTGGATGTTGAAGCTGAAGATCGCCAAAGAAGAAAACTTGATTCAGACGTATGTATTTGGACCAGTTTTCCCACCCCCACTAAGTTCTGCAGGCTGTTGGAATTGGGCTTCATACCATCCTACATAAAAAAAAATGAGTTTTTAAATAGAAATATGAAAAAGCAGTCGGTTAGATATGTGGGAGTTTACTGTATTTAAACCTTTATTTGGAGGACCTTAAAAAAATCCTCTTCCCTAATTAAATATTATGGCCTTTTAAATTCTAATGATTCTGTCTACTAGGGTGACTTACAACTACATATATTATGTAAATACCAGACTGCTGCTGATATTTTAAGCTGTTACTCAAGCCTTGCAAAAAACAAGCTCATGTGCTTAAAACTCAACACTGCAAAGGTGGCTTCTAAGAATGTTGAGATAAACTTCTGGTTTAGTCTCTTCAGTGAAAAATAAAAAACTCCACTTTCTCTAGCAGTTCCTTACCAAGTGAGCTTGCATTGAGGTGAATTAAGTGTACTCTTATTGTGGTGTCTGAGCTGTGAAGGCCATGGTCTTTGTTCAGGGCCAGTAATGAACTGGCGTGGGAGGATAATGCTTTACGTGCTGAGTTTGGGATACAGCTTGTACATTGTTGGGTGCATTGTTCGAGATGTATGCAGGTAATCAGTAGAAGTGTGGGCAACCAAATTGGCAGGACCTCATCTATATACTACGTCCTGTAGCAAAGCAGAATTGCATTCTAGGAGCTGTTGTCCCTTTCAGCCCAGGGACTGTTGCCCAACTGTATTTTTCAATTACATGGCAGTATGATTAGGAGACTGATGGGGTGAAACTTGAAAGCATTGATTGAAACTGCTACTATAAAGCTTGTATTGTTGGGCTTTGAGACTGCTACAGTTCTCCAGCATGCAAACTTAAAAGTTGTTTCTCCTGGAAAGTCCAGTGCTTAAGAGTCGAGGTCAACAATTTACCTAAATTATTGCAATATCCTGGATTGGCTGGACATTTTCTTGTGAATTTAAGTTTGTATTTGTAATTAAATGAGATTTTCTGTCTTTACTCAGGGACGTACAGCTAAGGCTTTAAAGTCTCTGCAGTTTGCTAATCCGGGACGACAGACTGAATTAACTCCTGAGACCAGCAAAAGGGAAAAGAGAAGGCTGCAAACAAAAAATGCATCATTTAATTCAGACAGGTGAGCTGTTTCCTGTACTCACATTATCTTTAAATTTCACTGCACAATAAAATAGCCTTCATGGTCAGCGTCCCTCTAACACTATAACATTTTCTATGTGGATGTTTGTATGTTTATGGGTTGCTTTTTTGTTTTTGAGGATGTTAAAGCACTCATTACTGAGATAAAACAGAAGATGAAGGCAGTAAGAATAAAACAAGTATTTGGTAAGGTATGACAATACTACACAGATCATAATGAAGCTATTAATTTATGCATAAACTAAAATTCTGACAATAGGCTAAATTTGAATACAGAAGAACCAAGCAGACTACACTTAAAATACTGGAGTTGTCATCTTTCAAGAAACTCGGTAGTTACACTTTGTAAACAAAAGTGTGCAAGTTAGGACCTTACCTCCTGTTTAAAAAAGGAAGTTAAGTGTACAAGTTGGACAATACTAGGTAACAAATCATAGCCTTCTAATGTGATTGATTTTAAAATCACGCTTTCTACAGAGTAAGGGTATATACAGCTGATTTGTCTGTCATTTTCCACTAAAAGTTTGGATCAATTCAGTCTAGTCCCACTAGGAGTGTGATAGAAATCCCAGCTTTAACTAGTCATACAATATTTGTTAGAATGTGCAAGAAAGATCACATTAATACTTTTCCCCTGCTCTCCACCTAAGTTTAACCTTACAAAACAGAAGCAGACACTAGATACTCTGCTCAAACACTACACATCCTTTTCCCCTCCATTTGTTTCTTCTACTCAGTCTGGACACAAGTTGCAACAGGGAAATTTTGTTGAAGTGTTAGAAAAACTTTTCCTATGTATGTAGCAAAATGCTGGCTTGTAAGTGTTGTGGCAATCTCTGACATTAGAGCTACTCAGAACTGAACTAGATGCAGAGCAACCTAATTTGAGTTGACCTGGCTTTGCACCGAGTCAAACAAGGTGACTTCCAGAGGACCTTCGAAACAGCTTTTTCTATGATTCTGCAATTAAACAGAACTGTTACAGAGATGGTTAGTGATAAAAGCATGAACAATACTTTTAAGTTAGGATGTGTGGACCCTAAATGATACCACAGAACCTCCTGTGAATTACAGCTACATGTTAACAAAGAAAAGTAAATTAGGGGAGTATTTCACATCTGAGAGATAATCTGAAGTTGACATCATAAAACAAAGAATATTCGTAAGTACTTGAATAATACGTGCTGTTGAAAAAAGAAAACCTTCCCATTCTTGAAATTATTTCAGACACACTATAATGGCGATACAATTAGGACTGAGAACTGTTGTCAAATACTGTAACATACATATATCTTTTAAACCAAGTGTTCCAATGAGTTAAAACCTGAAGAAAGCAAACTTTGTCCACAATTGTCAGCAGCTTGGCATCAAAATAATTGGAGGTTTTTTAACATGGAAATAAATGTTGGCTTTCATTATACAGGCAAGTTATACCAGCCAAGAGTAAAGTCTACGATAGCCAAGGACTACTTCTTTACAGTGGGATGGACCTCTGTGATTGCCTTGATGAAGATTGCCTGGGATGTTTCTATGCTTGCCCCAAGTGTGGCTCCAACAAGTGCGGAGCTGAATGTCGCTGTGACCGCAAGTGGCTATATGAGCAAATTGAGATAGAAGGAGGAGAAGTAATTAAAAATAAGCATGTTGGTTAGTGTATATGTGCAGTATTTATCCTGAGTATATATTCCATGCTTTGATTAAATACAGCGCATTCATCATGTAGTGGTTTATTGAAACCCATTGGAATTTATCACAATACACATGATTAATGTGCTCACTTTCACATTGACTTTCAGTACAATTATGGAAATAATTATACCACTGTCTCTTCACACTTCATTTTACCTTGTTCTCAGTCCCAAGTAAGTTCCCATTGAGCAGTCTTTTACTCCTCTTTAGGGTGCAAAATTTTCATGTGATACAGCCAGAGCCATTCACTGTTGTGTCATACACTTGTTTTGTGGAGTGCCCCGGGGTCTCCTTGTATCCCTCATATTTCCTTCTCTAGTTCAGGATCTCATGGTTTTGAATCTGTTTTATGTGAAACACTATGAAAGTTCACAGTGAATTTACATGCATTATTAATAAAGTGCTTTTCAGTAGTAATAGCAAATGCTGGATCTTCTTAGAGTATCCCAGCTACATCTGATAAATTCAATCCTGTTCACTTAAATGGATTCAACAGCATTTACGAGTTCAGATCCTGTCCAGTGGGATTTGAGATCAAGCTCTCTTTATGAATTCAAGCCTTACTGTTTAAAGTGTTTAAACTGTCGAGGCATTGAAAGACGTCAAAGTTTGTATTATGGTACTGTTTTGTTGGTTTATTTATAACACAGCTGAAATAATTTTCCTGTATTTGTTATCAGTCTGTAATTGTACTGGTACTCCAACAGCCCTCTTCAGGTTTTTTTGTACTGGTTCATAAGGTAAACATTGGAATGAATTTAAGTGGCTGTTCCCAAACTAAGTGTATCCAGACTTCTACAAAAAACATAGTTGAATTGAAATTATGTTTGGTTGATGAATTATCTATCCTCAGAACATGAACATTTTACATTATAAAAAGGTCTATGGAAAAGAGATTTTATAACTGAACTCTTAGTAACATTTAAGTGTTATTCCTTGATATTTGTTTTAGATACATTTCCCGTTTCTGCAGTAGACTTGGAAGATCTGCATGTTTATTAGGTCAGTTTCTCAGGAATAGTGTTAACCATTGATTTCTGAATACTTACTTGATAAGGATGTACAAAACTTAATTGTTTATAGACTCTTCTGCTGTCCTGAAGGTTGCAGCGCCGAAATCCGCGGTTGGGCTGCGGGTGTGCTGCCACCTGCTGGCCGTGGAGTAGAGCATCGACTCGTACTGCATTTTTCATTAAATCTGATACAAAACTAAACAGACTTCCTTTTTTTGGTGAAAGCATTGGCTCTTCTTGCAATGGATGTCTCTTTCATTGGCTTTGGATTCCAGCCCCAGTTACCACAACCATCGTGATTTTATTTAGGGAAAGCAACACACTTTTCCAGAGAGCAATACCACAACTGAGTAATAGCCGTGGCTTCCCAGACTTGCCAGTGGCATTTAATGCCTTTTACTTTGTTGGCTGCAGAGCCTGCTTATCCTGACACAGCAATTAATCTTTTGTGCTTGATCCATGTTTGGAACTGTTTCATCTCTTGAAGCTACCTTTTGAAATGGATGAAAATACTGATACCTCCCTGAAAGTGAGAGGAGGAAAAGCTGGTCCAATCTTGTAATTTCTGTGTATGTATTATCTTTTTAAATTGGACCCGAGTCGGAAGTGCCTATTGTTAAAAAACGTAGAGGCTTCCAACTGTTTGATTAATGTTAACACACTTCAGTCCACAGTTACACTTTGGATTCACTAACTTAAAGCATTTCACTGAAGTGAAATGCGAGTCTACTAGTAGCTTAAATTGGTAGAGCATCCTATTATTAGCACTATATTTCTTTATCTCCATTAAGTCCTGAAAAATTAGTGTATTCAGTCTCCTGTTTTACAGGTTCACTGACAATGAGCCCTTTCCCAAATAAATCACTCAAGTTGTTTCCTAACGAAATGCATAGGGCTGCTGTTTGACTAAGAATCTGCATGAAGTACTAGCTACTGTTGATTGCTATAGAAGCTACAGGAGGCTTAGGGTTTTTTTTCCAATAAAACAGGACTTTTTGGTGTTGGTTGTTCACATGTCCTGCTTACATATTTAGGACATTTCCATGTAGCTGTACTTCGTTAACATGCCTAGGTTGTTCAACAGTATGTTTTTATATACTTCCTGTCCCCCTCATCAATTTTCCTGTTAAAAGACATTGTTGCAAGTCAGACTTTACCTAATCTTGCTAGATTTAAAATGCTTACAGCTGTGAATTTCTCCCATTTTTTCCTGTATGTTTTTATAAATAACACACAAACATCCCACCAGCATAATACACAAGCTATTTTATCATCACCTAAGGAATTGTATATTGTTCCCAATAGCATATGTAGTTCCCTATCTTTCAGAATTACTAAGCCTGTTAAACAGGATGTTTTTAATATAACCAAAGGAAACTACTTTCTGTAAAAGCCAAAGTTCATAAACCAGGTGTAATAAGCACTTTAAACTTTCATGCATTTAAATCTCAAGCCGACTGCAGGTATACCTGTTACCATACTAAAACTTCCCTTTTGATATTAATTTCAAAAAGTAATGTCTACAGACAAAGTTTACATATTCAAAAGACAGAAATCAATGAGAATAAAAGAATCTGGTTTATGAATAATACATATCCCACAGATCAGTTTGAGTTTATTGAACAGAAGCTCCAGATTTGTGATCTCTTAAGTACAGCGTTAACACTGTTTTGGTTTCTTTCTTACACAGAAAAATTTCACATCAAGTTTAGAACATGGTCAAGTTTAGCATCTGAAGTCAGTGAGTTCTTTGAACCTTGTGAGAGTTACCTCATAGCTCTGTGGTCACATCTGAGACAGGCTGCGCCCCCCCCTCACCACCTTAGCAGAGCTGCATGTTCCAAACTAATGACACATGCATGCCCTGGGATGCTTTCTGTTAAATACTCAAACAATACAGTACCGTCAGGTAATTAACTCAGAGAAGGTATTATATTAACACTTTTTGCGTCTATACTACTAAAAAAGTGTTTCTCTTTGGGACATACATTAGAACTTTATCCTTAGGCACAGCATTAACTGTTCCCATTTAATCAATTAAGTTCATAACTTAGAACCCAATATAAGGAGACTAACTTTTCGATCCCATAGCTGACCAAGATATCAGAAACAGCAGGAAGTAGACAGACCTATCCAAAAAACCTAAGATTTGATAAACCCAGAAGTCAGAATTCAAGCCTCTAAAGAAAAAAAAAAAGTTAAGATGACTATAAATTCCCTTTTTTCTGATTTTAGGCCTGTTTTAATGTTCTTTTTGGCCTTCATATAGGTGTTACCCATATTAGCCGGAATAGGGCATTAGACAATTGCACCTCAGCTCACACTGAAATCCTGTAGTGACATAGCTACCCAGAGGTTAAGTGTTTGGGTAGACATCTGTTACTCGTTATGTGACAAACAGCTACAGCTTGCTGAAATCAGCATTAAAGCCTTTGAGTTCTCCCAGTCTCATGAAAAAGCATAAGCATACAGTTTCCAATATCAATTTGTTTGTTTTCTTCTAAGATTAGAGTCACATTTTTAGTCATATTTGTGTCTCAATAAATGCATTTTCAGCATTTTCCCACTGATTTCTTGGTGGATTACAGGATTTACAGACATGCAGTAGCTTGTCCCTTTTGATCCAGATTGTTTTCCCCAATAATTCCTCAGCAAACATTCTTAAAGTGTTATTCATCTTTGTACTGACTTCTAACCAGTCAATATCATACTAATGACAACTTCATTTAAACAGACTAAACAGCTCTCTCCAACT
Source organism: Falco biarmicus (assembly GCF_023638135.1). Classification (NCBI taxonomy): domain Eukaryota; kingdom Metazoa; phylum Chordata; class Aves; order Falconiformes; family Falconidae; genus Falco; species Falco biarmicus. The sequence continues at coordinate 24,893,905 of NC_079297.1, forward strand.
TTAGGTTAGGCTTGCTTTTAAATCCTACTAATAGTAGAGGAACATTTTATTAAAAGGCTTATATTTGTATTTAAAGATCTTTAATTACAAGTTGCACCTAATGTTTACCAGTGTGGAAGCATGACCAGCACTGTTCTTCTATTGATTCACTGCAATTAGATTTTAAATTAACAGTCCTCCTCAAAAAATACTGTAGGCAGGTGGGAACAGCTGTGGTGAAACTGCCTAGTTCACTCTTTGGAGGAGTTTTATTCAAAACCCACTGTCTTTCTCTGAAATAGGGGTTTTATATTTTAAAAATTCTTCATACCCAGCAGAGGGCATCAGCTTACCACAAACCTGACCGTGGACCCCTGCACCTCCCCAGGGATGCATCCCAGTGCTCTGAGGAAAGGGGAATTTATTATTTGCCGATGCAGGAATAGAGCCCAGGACAAAGAGGCATTGCCTACACCTGTAAGACTGACATATAGAAGACTCAAGTACAAGATTAGCACTTAAAAATAAGCGGAATTCATGTGCTTTTTGGTCTTTAGAAAAGCTTCTCTCTCAGCCCCCCACATACTTTGCCAGTTGTTAGCTCTTTAAGTAGGGATCAACCCAATTTTTATAGATATATGTACAATTCACAGTATTCACTATGACACCTTGGTTCAGAGCTTCTGCCCAAGCATTCCCTTCGAAGTCCACCATTAGGTAGCCAAGAAACCCACTCACACCAGGGTCCTGCACTCAGGGCACAGGACACCCACACTGGGGCTGCTGCCAGAGGGCAACACACGGCTCAACAGTCACGCGTGCCCCTTTCCCACACGGACGGGGATCATACTCTGAGATAATTCCACCCAGGTAGCTACAATCATAACCAGAAGAAACGTAGCTATGGTAGGCCAGGGTGGGGAGAGACAAGAGGGGCAACCAGGGATAGGAAAAGTTTCCCTGAGTCTCCTGCTATTGGTAAACAGTAAGAAAATTACCCTAATTCTTCTCTTCTTCCAGCTTCCTTTGGCAGCCCTTCACATGTACTCACCAGCAAATTAAATCTATACAGCACACTAAATGACTTGCCCTCTAGGCTCTGGTTATGGCAATATTAACTATAGAGCATAATATACTCAGTTCTCCATCTCACCCACAGGTGACAGCACCATCTACTACAACCTCCTGAGAGTAAACAGTGATTAGTGTCCATGTAGAGCCCCAGACTGCTATCAGAAGTAAAAACAATGTTCTTCTGTCATCTTCTCATGTCCTCCTTGTTATTCTTCCACTTGTTCTTGCATTTTAACTGATAGCTCTACCGACTTTAAATTGTTCATTTTAGCTACTGAATTAATACCTTCAAGTAGATAGTATTCATTTACATTTGAAAAAAAAAAAACAAACCAAAAACCAAAATAATACCAGCAAGGACCAGCTAAGCATTCCAGGTGAGCCACTTACCAGAACCATCAGAATTTTAAAAATTCTCAGAGAGAAATCAATAGGAATTCAAAGATCATACTCCATTCACAGCTCTTAAAGGCTCATAAGTCATCTGAGAATCTGGAGCTAAGGATTCCATTAACACAACTACTTTGCTTAAAGGTAGAAAAAGAAGATTTTACAGACCTTCAGTAACATAAGTTTCCTAAATTCAGGATTTATTTCTTCTAGTTCATCCTTTCCAAGGGCACCAGATAATCCAAATGTATTCAAGAAAATTATTTTACTCACCTCATCCATTTTCTATTGAAAGTTTGTAGCACACACACACACACACACACAAAAAAAAAACCCCAAACCACCAAAAACCAACAAACCAAACAAAAATCCCCACCATCAAACCTCCATGCTGCTCCTTTCCTCCTGTTTTGTAACGTGGCAGTGCTCTTGCAAGTCACTCCCTTGGCAGCTTCCATCAGATGGGCTGGATCCTGCCAGCTGTCTTCAATGTTCCTGGAACCCGTCTCCTGACAGCCAGCTCTTCTTAATAGTTATTAATTAGAGTGATTATGTTTCGGCTTAGTTTTCAGTTGTTATCTTTGTGCTGCTTCCTGGGAGTTTCAGCTTGATCTCTAAAAGAAAAGAAAAATCAGAGTTATTACCCTGTTAAATACACTTGTGTAGGATGCCTAAACTCCAGCCGGACTCCTTAAATTGTGCAGGCTCCTTGTACCATCACATGGGGAGCCCCAAATCTCAGCAGTGTTGTTCCATCAAGCCAGTTTGTCTGTATTCCGTTGGCAATAGCAAGCAGTTCTGCCTCAGTAGTGAGCTCATATTAACAATGCTATTGGCTTGGGTGAAATTGCTTAGGTGGGTAAGCAAGCCAAGCAAATAGATGGCTTCTGCACAGGTGAAATGTGTCATGATAAAATGCTGAAGCTGAGGGGACAATTTGGGCAAAGGCAGTATTCACCCTCACCATTATGGATGCTTTTGTACAGGCACATAAAACAGAGACTGTGCCCGAGATGTTATGATCTGAAGAGGTGGCTATGGAGCAACCATCAGTGTATGTTTAAAATAAATTTTTGTCTTTCATTGTTGGGAATGAATAAAATAAATAAATAAATAAATAAAAGAATTGGGTAACCTTTACAGGGTTGTCCCCTAAGATCAGATGCAGAGAAGCCTGAAGTCCGTATGAAATGTGAAGTGCCAAATGCCTGGATGTGAACTGAAGTATTTTGGCTCCCCGTTGGAGTTCAGAGTCAGGCTTGGAGATGGGGACAAGGCAGCCGAACACGCAGAGCTGTAGAATAGGTGACTTTTCATATGCTTTCTGTTGGATGTGGTCATAATAAACTGGCTGGGTAGAAAGCACAGAGTAATTAACTTGCGCTAATGAAAGTTTGTTATATCTCTAGGCAAACCCAGAGTTTTATTTTTCTCAAGAGAAGGCTTTCTTCCTATTGTGTTGTGGGTTTGTTTTCGCTTTTATTAAAAAATAAATAAATTAAAAAATCAAACAACAAAAAAACCCAACAAACCAGAAACGCACAATTTATCCAGCCTAGTCTGTGCCAACTACCTCTGCTTTATGACTCCCCTGTGTTAATTTCTTGCCTGTGAACCGCTGACTCTTCAAAGTAAAACATTGGGCTAGATTTGGTTTGGAGCAAATGAGAATGCAGGGCGGCTGACAAAGGACATCCATCATAGGGATTGCTGCAGAAGATGTCTGCAGTTCCTCCTCCTCTGGTGTGAGTGAGCTGCAACATCCAGCTCTACGTGCACACACCCCTATCCCAACGGGGCACCTCCATCCCAAACAGGGGTAACATGCTGAGCCACGATTTTCCTTATGTACTGTCTGAGCATGTACTGATTCCTCAGGTTTAAGTAATATTTTCCCTCCAGAATAGCAGAACCTAACCCACTAACTTTGTACCTGTAATTTATTTGGTTTTAATCTGCACAGTGCTCCAAATGGTCAAAGGCTGATGCAGACCCTCAACCCCATCAAGTAATTTTTAGTTTTTGCTTCTTCCAGACCTCACTAAAGCTGTGTGTGCACGTGTAAGTGCTTGTAGGACTGTATATGCAGTCGATCCAGCCGAACTAGTTGGAGCTCACCTCTCAGAAATACATGGTGCAAATGATGTGGTACAAGTTGCCACTGATCAAAGTGGATTTGTTTGATTCTGCGCAGGAGAGAAGGTGTAAAACCACTTTTCTACCTAAGTGCATGTCCTGTAGGGTATGAGTAAAGGGACCCACGTTTCATTGGCTTTTATTGGCCTTAACAATTACTCAGTAGTTAACTGGAAGGTTGGAAATTACCCTTCTGCATCCTCTGCCTCAATGTAATCTGAAAGGCCCATTCATCACTCAATTACAGCTGGTAGCTGGCTCAGTATTTTGATGCCACCATGTGCAAAGAACTCCTGGAGGAACAGAGCTGTAGCTCTTTAGCTCTTTCCGCCTTTACCTCTCTCCTTTCCTCTGACTCTGCTAATTCCACAATTATTTTTTTTTCAAAGTGAATCGAAACCCCTTGCCTACCATGCAGCACTAGTTGACGATGCTTCTCACATGTCAGAAATTGCTACTGACATTTCAGTTTTGCTTTATTTTTCCCCTTTCTTTGATAGTATTATAGTGAACGTTTGTATTTGAATGAAAAGCAAAGAATGCATGTCAGAGTATGCATCAGGGAATGTCAAATTGTTTTTTTTTTTTCCCAATTACAACTCTATTTCAAACAGGGTAATTACTAGAAGTGTAAAGCTAAGGTTATGATCAGAAACGGTTACCCTTTCACTTGTAAGTCCTGGCTTACTGTATAAAACATTCCTGCGGGGCAAGTTACTCTTGTGTATCTGCAGGTATCCGGAAGCAACTCTGTCTGGCACTGTGAGTAGAGTGGCTTTTTGTGTATAAACTGCCACATTAGGAAAGGGGACAAATATAGGTGGCTTTATCACTGATTAATAATGTTATAAATTCACATCAGGATAGGATATTAATTAACAATATGTTAGTAGTGTTTTACTAACAGTATCATAACATGCTTTTAAGCAGTAGTCATGGTGAACTGCTATTATTTCCTTAATACTGAGCTGTAGTTTGAGTTCCTATTTCTTTGATAAACTATCAGTGACAAAATGAAGAAGAAAGAAAAAAAAAATTATGTCTGTGTTCCTAGTGCATTGCTGGGTGCTTATTAGGCACGTTTAGCAGCCCTGCAGCAATCCAGACAAAGTGATGCTGGCGGCATGGCTCCAGGTTTCCACTCCTGTGACTTGGACCAAACCTGAGCTAAACTAGTATGTTTGTACCACATCCCAGGGGGGCCTTTAGCTGCCTGCAAGAGCAGCTTCACTGTCCTTTCAGAGGGCAGATCTACACGCTCAGCCTGAAGCACTGCCAGAGCAGAGCTCCTGCATCCTCCTGCACCCAGCACGGCAGAGATGAAGCCTTTGGGACTAGCCCGGAGAGGGATTTCGGAGCATCCCCTCCCATGCAGAGGGAGTTTCCCTCTGCAGTTTGGCTCTGATGTACAAGGAGTGTTGCGATGAGCCAGAAATTTTCAAAAGTTTAGTATTCCTTTTTCAGAGTTTCTTCTCTGGGGAGAAATGGAGCGTTGCTGAACCCCAGCCCATCTCAGGGTCCGTTTGATGGCAGGCTGGCAACAGAAGTCAGGCTGTGCGAATGACAGGGAGCTAAAAATTATTTTCTCATGACACCAGCATACATCACTAACTAGCATGAAGATTAATTAGCATTGCCCCTCATCAGCCCCCATGTCACTGCCGGTGCCCCAAGGAACAGGATTGTTCTTTTAGTTGGGCTCAGAGGAGGCTAAAGGGGGATCTAAAAGCAGCCGATACTGAGGGGAGGGGTAGTGATAAAGGTGAGGCTGCTTTAAACTTTATGCAGGTAGAGCCATGGGCTTCCACCCTTTGAAAGCCTGAAGCTGGTGGAAAAAAGCTGCCCTTCTGCAGCAGCCTGTCCCCAGGGGCCAGCTGGTATAAGGCTCGAGTGTCACAAACTATTAGTAAGGTTTTGCCAAAAGTGCATGAAATAAAACAGCAATCCTTTATTATTAGCTGCTTTATTTGACTGGTAATAGTGCCTAAAAGGGGCTGGGACTCCAGTTTGCTCCACTTGGAACTGCTATTTCCTCTAAGAGCACATATTCTCATTTTTCTGTGGGAGTTTCAGTGGGACAGTGACTGAGTTGATGCCGTTTTGATGGCCTTCAACTTTTTTATAGAGGTGGCTGGCAGGCCAGGCAAAATAGATGTAAACTGCACCGGGGGAGCAAGGCTTATTTGAGTAAATGTTCAAAATTAGTATCAACACTTGGGTGAAGAACGTGGTGGTTGCCACCGAGCACTCTCGCTTTCCTCTGCCGGCCCCCCACCAGCTCGTGGTCCCTTCTCACAACCAGCTGCCCTGGGGAGCCGCACACCTGAGAGTTCCTGGAGGGAGTTCAGCCACCACTGACCTTTTTGTCATGGAGAATTACTTTGGTGGTTGTGTGTTTGCTGGGCAAGGAGAGAAACGGAGCAAGGTCGCCAGGCAGGGACTGCCCTTGTGGAAGCTGGAGCTTTTCAAGTGAAGGAGTAGTTCAAGAGAGGGGTGGGGGAGGGGAAGGGTTGGGGAGCGAGAAGGTGCTCAGCAGGGCACAGCTCTGAACCCCCTTGTGCTCCTCTAATGAGAAACCCAAAGGTGAAGCTGAACACATCAAGAATTTGCTTCATAACATTAATATTTGAAAACCACCTACAATAATTAAAAAAACCCACCCCCAAATAATATTTGTCTAAAAATATTCATGATGTTCATTAAATAATAAATCAGTTTCTTTCTAATGTCAGCCTTACTTCCAGGACATTTATTCTGCCTGCATCCCACTGTACCTGAGGCAGACAAAAACACTCCTCTGTGTACAAACTAGGCGAATGGGGCAGAATAGCAGACCGGGAAATAATGATCCAAATGGAGCAAACAAACAGCGGAAGAGCAGCCGAGTTAAAGCGTTTCCCTCGTTCCCTGGAGATACGTCCTTATCTCGATAATTGGAGGGATAATAAATAAATAAATAAAATGTCTTAGCCGCGTTGTTGTTGCTGGAGTGCTTTGTCTGTAGCATAGTCAGGAAAAACTTTTGAATTGATCTGGAGTGCACAAGCCTATTTTCTATTAAAATGTATTAATGCCAGGTTCTGTGCAATTAGTGAAAAGTCAATTCCCATTACTAGTTAACACTATTGAGTATCTGCTTTCTTTAATAAAAAGCTATGTCCAGCATAAAGACTATAAATCGATAACCAGCCACTTTCTAAATCTATTCTGCCTCTTCCAAAAATGCAGACAGACCGCTGGCGTTTAGAAAGCAGAATAGATTTGGAAGGAGAGATGCCTGCCCTCCAAGAGCTGACCTGCCCTCCGAGAGCTGACCTGCCCGCTGCTAACCCTGCCCTCGCACAGCCCGCTCCACAGCCGCACCGGTCCTGCCGTCACCCAGCTTTCCTTTGGAAAAGCCTTTGCCTGTTTCTGAGAGCTGTACACATGCAAACTGGCACTAAAGTCTTTACACGCCTTTAGCAGTAGCAAGGACCGAGATGGCAGAAATCCACGGAACGAGGTGGTCTTGCATGTTTGAATCACATATATGCATTATGATCCAGTGGCTTCCACAAGTGCCTGGCTGGACCTGGGATGGACCTCAGAGGCATCTAGCAGCGGTGGCCAGGGCAGCTGGTGTCCTCTGAGGACAAGCCCTACAGGCAACGCAGCTAAGTCAGGCTGCAGAGCCCCATCTTGCTCTTACAAAGAGCAACCATCTATGCTTTAGCAATAGATCTGCAGTTTGCATCCAGCTGTTGCCTGGTATTGCATCTTTGCTATTTTAATTCCATAAGTAATCATTACTTTTTGGTAGAACTCCATCTCCCGTTGTAGGACCTGTGGTGCTCATGCTGGAGCAGCCATGTGGGTGGCATGGATGCTTAATCCTTACGGTGTCTAACAGAGCGAATCCGCGGGTTTCATACACAATTTGATCATGTTCAGTGATTGCTGTGGCAGCCAGCTGAAAGTTAGGCTATCATTACAGAGCAGCAGCAGAGAGAACCCTCTCCTAAGTACGCTTTAGTAATGCTCTCTCCTAGGACGGATTTCTTCGTCTTTGCATCTTTATTTCTATTCTCATTTGAAGGCGCAGATATTCAGATATAATCAAGAGCCACCTGGGTGGCTCACCTCACAGCAACCACGCAGCCCATGGGGCTTCACAAAATAATTTACTGTTCGTGGCAGAGGATTACGTCTGATGAAATTTGGTCTTCCTCAGATTAGCAGTACGTGGTAAAGGCTTGGGGCCGGTGGGACACTGTCCTTCCAGCAGTAATGGAAAGAAATTGTGTCCTACCACGATGGCAGAGATTTCCAAGCATGAGGAGCACCCCAACGCACAGCTGAAAATCAGAGAGAAGGGGCAAAGGTCTGCTTGGTGCCTTTTAAGCTTCCATGTGCTGGTTTCTGTCTTGTTAACACCCCAATAAATGGGGTCTAGGATTAGAAATTAACAATATAAATAACTACAAAGGGATGAAAAAGCTTGCCCTGGGTAAGGAAAATGAACAAAACCCCAAGAACTGGGGCGGGGTGGGGGGAGTGAAAGATTTATTGTTCTGCTCCTGATAGCCAAAGTTTCTAGGGTTTGGTATTGGTTTTCACTTGGGGCCCCTGGATCTGCAGAAACCCAAAGGCTGTTTCAAGGAGGTGAATAAAAGTGCTTAACACCACCTGCAGAACCAGGGGGAAGGGGAAGAACTGGGCAGCAGAAATTAACGGTTGCTAAAGGAAAGAAAATGCATTTTGTTTCTGTACAGAAAAGCAAGGAAACGAAGCTGCTTTGCCTGCTTTCATGATCATTTGCTAAACAGCTGAGCAGCTGAGTTGTTAGACAGAATGAATGTAGATGAAATTCAGACATAGACAAGACTATCTGTAGAAATTTGATTTTTATAGACACATCAACAGTACTTTTTCCCAGAAGTATTACATTTTGATTTAGCTGAGGAAAAGAAGTTATATTATATGATTTAATTACACAGTTGTGACTAACACTTTCTTACAAATATGGAGTAGTGAAACTGGAAGCAAAATGCAAGCTAGCTGGTAGGTAAACATTTTCTTTTAAATTGTTGACTGAATTTGAATAATGAATAAATTGGAGGAAACTGAAATCTGCTTGTGGAAGTACCAGAAAAAGGAAAAGGAGCTAAGCTCATAAGGTAAATTATTAATGTTGGTATATTCGCTTTGCTCCAGTTATTTGTAACATAGGAAATGTGATTCGCGTGTGTATGTCATTTTAATATTAACGCAGTTGCCAGCTCAGATCCAAAATAATGAGACAGATCCAAGTCTTTCATTTCCAGAGGAGAATTTTTAATGCAAGTAAAATCAATATGGCAAAACATTCTGCCCAAAGAAAGGCTAAAACCTGAGTTTAGCTGTAATGCCTGAGGATAAGAGGTTTTAGACCCTCCGTTTTCCTCACCCATGGTGTGACAGAGATGCTTGCACACATGGAAATTGTTTGGTAAGAGGATAAAGATGCATGCTCTCACCTTGGAGTTCAAATGCATGCTGTGATCTTATCTGCAGCAAGTTTGATTAGTAACAAATACAACAGTGCAAACAAGAGTAAAAAAAAAAAAAAACATCGCATACTTAGAGACAGCTGCATACAGCTGACGGGCCTGAGCCAGAGGCAGGAGTTAGTGGGTAAGAGTTAACATCCTTGCTGGGATGTTGTTGGGGAAGCCTGCATTTCAGCAGGAATGTTGCACATCCTCTCTTATTTCCACTTACAGCTCTTCCTTATTATTCGTAAATAGAAATTTCCAGTCCCTTTTTTTAGACTATCTATAAATATCTTCAATTACAGCAAGTGCAGGAATAAAATTATATTAAAGGGAATTGTAAATTGCGGCTATATTTTTAGATTCAAGCTTTTTGTTAATTTGGTTTTGCTGTTTCCCAGAAATACTGTGATTTTAGTACTTGCAGCTGCTAACTGTGGGACAGCTCTGGGCTCTGAAGCCTTGTGTTTATACCCCAGCACACACACGGGCCCACCATTGCTTTTCAGGCTTGGCTTTTCTTTGCCAATGCATCTCAGCCTGAGAAGGACCATCTCTAGGACCGAGAAGGACCATCTCTGGGACTGAGAAGGTTGTGCGGAGCTTCACAGACCCATCCAAATCCAGGCAAAGGCAACAAGAATCACTGGTACTGAAAAAGGGACGATTCATCTCATTCACCATCTAGAGATGCCCATAAAAGCAACCATCACAGAAGAGCAGGTGACCTCCCCCGACACTTTTGCCTACCAATTTAAGAGTGCTCAGAGCAAGGTCATCCATCGCAGCCTCCACTGGGATCCTGCTCACGATGCTAATTGTGTAAAGGATGCGGTCGTGAGCCCATGTGCTGACGCTGGGGAGGCCAGTGTGAATATGCTTTAATATGCTACTTGATGTACTGAGGCCTCAGTGGGGCTTGAAGGAAGAAGGACTTGAGCCTCAGCAAGGTCAAGTTCACTTACAGCCTCTTCAGAGACCTCTGCAGCATAGCCTTGCTCCAGGTGTGAATAAGCATAATGCACAAGCGAGGAAAATTTGGTCATAAGAAAAACTCAGACCTATCCCTATCCACTGCAGATATGACCTAGGCTTCCAGCTTTCAAGACATGGGAAATACAAAGCATCGAGTATAACCTTGCTGTAGCTGTTTGTTTTAGATTTTGAACCAGTAGTCTGCAGCTCTTTCTAGCATCATTTAAATGTTAGTTGCAATGCAGTCTTTTTCTAACAAAATCTGCAAATCTACATTTTACAGGTCTGCTTCTTCTAATAGGGAAGGCAGAAAACAGTACCATCTGCAGACTTCAGGTACTGAAAGTAATTTTTCAAAATGTAAAGCTTACTGCATTAAGCATTTCTATCAGCTGCAATGCAGTTGCTCTTCAACATAAGCCCCATGCCCGATGGTTAGAATTTGCTGGGCTAAGCCACACCGGTACGGTCTCGTGATGACTAAGTGGCATGAGAATGAAATATTACTCATCTGGTCCAAAATCTGCTCTCCCTGGGACACATATAGCAGAAACAATATCAGGAATTGGCTCTTATTTTTGCTACTTGTTCAAAGCTTGTGCCAAGTCCCCTGGAAGGATTGTCTACCAGTTTCAATGTGCAAAAATAATAGTGTTGGCAGGCAAAATTCAGGTCTGATTTTCATATTGTACAAGGATAAGAACTCTGGTGGGGTTATGTCCAGATAAAAATGCCTCTTTATTGAATTCAAAGGGTGCTGGACCAGAGGTGAAATCACTGTGGGGTTTGGTCCAGCATCTTTCTGGGTTATAAGGCTGGCAGAGATGCACAGTATTGTCTCGGGGTGGATCCAGCTTTCCAACTGACCTGATGTTGCCAAGTTGTCCTGCACAGAGGCCAGGAGTACACCGGTTTCTTAAAGGCTTAGAAGTTCCCCCTCTTCCTATTTTCCACTGACTGATTCTGTATTCCCCAGAGACTCCTCATTAACGGCTCAGACCATCGCCAAAAAATTATAAATAAAAAAGGAGGGGGTGGGGGAGGGGGAGAGGAGAGGAGGGATGAGAAAACAAGACATACCTGCAGCAGTCCTTGCCATATATTCCCTCTGTGTCCCACCGACAGTGTCACGCGGAAGGGAAATTGTTCTATCAGTGACTATGTGAGATTCATGACCCCACCACAACCTTGAATTGGCCTTTAGTTGTCGCTGATGGGAACTGAAGAACAGCTCCTGTCGACATGATTGCTGCTCTCCAATGAATCAGAACACGCAGGGCACAGAGCAGCACATTAAACTAGCAACAGAAATATATCACTGTACTTTTATATAGATGTATTGCTTTTGCCCAGGCATATAAATGATTGGGCTATCCACTTATTTTTTTTCCAAGGACTATAAATTAAAAATAAGCTAAGGGTTTTGAAATTATGTTCTCTCCCCCCCCTCCCCCTCCCCTGCTCTCTCTTTTTTCTTAAAGCTGGGTAGCTATTTTAGGTCTACAGTAAAACATTTTAAAGGTAATCTTATCGCCTATGTCTACTTGAACATCCTTTTTTCTAAAAGAAATCTACTACTGCAGTTCTGGCTCTGGTAATTTAACAGTTCAGTGTGATCACCCTAACTGTAAGACAAGTATCTGAAATGGCAAAATCTATGTATGTCACGTGTTTGATTCCCCCCCCCTTCACAAATATTTCATAAAATAGAATTATTTCAATATATCTTAACCAAAGGTCACTTTGACTTGAAAGTCAGTTTGATGTACAGCTGCATAATTTAATGTAGCACCTCAAAAAATGGAAATGTTTCACTATTAAACTGCATTTAATTTTTGCAACTTTGCTCACTGATTGAATCATCTTGCTTAAATCATCCATTTAATTCAGAGGTGATATCACCAAACTTGCAGAGATTGGGATATGTTTTGTTCGTTGCACATTCCCAGCTCTTTGCAAACAACTTATCACTTAACCAGCTTTGCAGCCAGCTGTAGAAGGAATAAGCAAGCTGCTTCACTTGTGTTCTTCCCCCATCTGAAGTTTTTCTGGGATGAAATGCAGAAGAAGAGTCCAGGAGTCCATCTTCCATGGCCGGAAGCTGAGGCAGGAAGCACCTCGGTGCTTGTTCCAGTGCAAAGCAAGCAACCCCGCAGCCGAGCTTCGGAAAACCTTGCACAGGCAGGCAGCCTGCGGTCACGTAAGTGGAACAACTGACTTTGATGAAGCAAATTTTTCCTACAAGCATCTGTGGGACTAAGCCTGCCAGATCGCCTTCTGCTAGTTTCTGAATGTGTTATAGCAAGACCTTTACATTTTTAACATTACTTTTCTTGGACTGGTTGCTAAAGATGTTTGGTGTTAACCATGGGCCTGCGTGTCGGATGAAATGAATTTGCCGTCCACCAACGTGTGACCTGGTCAAAGAAAATAAATGAGCTGGTTACAGCTATTTCCCCTCAACAGAGTCATAAACACTGTCATAGTAATTCCTACGGATCTTTTCACCAGGCTTTGGATGATTAAATCCTTACTGTATACCACTTACTATCAAAACTAATAAGGTATAAATAAAAACCTGGATGCATTATTATCTTTCTAAAAGATCAGTAATTTCCATATCAAATGATAATATGATCATTCTACAGTTTGCAGCTTCTAGCCAAACACTATCCAGGATAGCAATGCTTTACCATGCTGTGATCTTGACAACATTTAAAAATGAAGATCTTTTTGGTTTTCTGAGCAACAAATGTGATATCAAGAAAAAAGATTTGAAGATTTCTTAGCGCAGGGAAGGTGGGAAAGTGCAGAAAAACCCTCACCTCTAATTGCCTAGAAAGTAACGAGACCTCCGTCCTCCCACCCTGTTGCCAGCTAGCCACTGGGCTTTAATTCCTTAGGTGTTTAAGTGCCTTCCAATAAATCTTTGTAAATGCTCTTGGCATAGCCAGAGGTTGCTGAAATCCTCAGTGCTGTGCACTTCAGCACCTAGCTTGTGCTAAAATCCTATCAAGGCCCCCAATTAGCCCAGGGATTACTGGCTAATGGGTGGAGGGGAGCAGCTCCTCTTCGTTGTGTTTTCTCAAGGAAGGGAACCACAGTTGTAGGAGAATGGATTTATAGCGACCATCTACGTGGAGACAAACACTTCGCTTGCTTTGAAGGGAAGCACTGAGATGGGGCCCCAGCCATGCTTTGCTGGCCAGTTCAGGCAGCTCTGGGCAGCTCTCCATGGAGCATCCTGCCTTCCAAAACATGGGAGCAGCGAAGTTCAGGTGTTGCCTGGAGAGGCCAGCTCTCAGGCTTGGACCCTGCTCTTCCAGTGCCACTAGCTAGACGCACTGGTCCCCCCATGGATTTAGCCCCTTTCAGAGCCCAGCTGAAAGTCCATGCATGTCTGCATTCTTAGGGCAATGGATGCTGACAACCTGCTCTCCAGATTATTATTTTTTAAAAAGTAAAATAATTCTATTTCAAGAAAAAAGATACTTTGCGGCTGAAGGACTGCCCAAAAGCATCTGGTTGTCTCCTGGGTACACGTGCAGTTTGCCACGTGGCCTTGGGAAAGCCAAGTAGCTGGCACTTGTTTGCTGAGCTTGGGAATTAGGAAGGTTTGGGGCTATTTTGTCTCCATTTACAGAGCTGATGTTAAGCCTTGACTCTCTTATAGCTGTAACATACACTAATTGTTTACAAATTAACTTTTGAGCATGGCTGGTGCTAAATTCTAGATCTGATGAAGTTACATGTCTGAGGGTTCGCTCCTAAACTGCTTTAGTCCGTGAGAATATGTCTATTTTCATTTGCTCTCCCATCAGGCTAGGAGAGGGACTGTGGGTTGCAGGGGCACGTCTTCCTCCCTGTGCCCATCGGTGAGGTGCAGAAGCGGCAAAGCCACGGCTTGGCTTTTGCTCCTCACCAAGGAAGGGACCACCTCCCGCTGCACTGGGGAGCAGCTGGGGGGCATCCCTCTGGAGAAGGGAGCACCAAGGCTGTGAGGCCAGGAGTCACTGCCAGCTCCAGAGTGGGGCACACTTGCGTGTTGTTTTCTTTGTTAAAATATTAATTCTCTAATCTGGTCTTAAAAGGCAAAGGAAAAGCTCCAGTGAGCAGTCACAGAGAAGAAAGACAATGAGAAACCATGAGTAACCATGTCAGCCGTAGCCAGGGAGTAGCACAGGTCCCCAGCAAGGTGCTCTGTGCCCAGACAACTATTTACACCCAACAAGAGCTCAGATCGTGCCCCTGATCTTAAGCAAGGTGAAGTTTAAGTTATCAGCTGTCTTGTAACCGCCAGTTCCCAAACTCAGATAAACTTAAAATACTTCCACCCACTAAGTATAACTGGCACTTGAAGGACACATAGAAAGTCATTACAGAGAGGTGCTAACTTTTCTGGTAATAAATTAGTCTGCTGACTCCTTGAACATTTTGTCAGCCCAGACAGGAGATTGTTTTATAGCGTAGGTCTGGCATGCTGTTTGCTTATTGATGTTATGAACACCCGTGGGTTTATTTAGGGTTTAGATTAGCACCAGATACCGAGATTGTACAAGGGAAAAAAAATAATCTTGCAATGTCCTCGCCTGATGTACTCAACTGCTCCTCCAGCAGCTCACGTGAAGGGTAAGGTTGACAAATTTCTGATATCAAACCCAGCTGTCAGAACAACATGGGGTAATAGCTGTCCTTGTCAAACGCACCAATTAATTTACCGGTGTGTCAATGTAGGTATAATTGATAGACTCCACAATCCGGCTGAGTAATGAAAGTCGAAAGCATTACTAAGACCATTTCACCCCTTAAGGGATCCCGTAATCTAACCCAAGCTGCCAGCACTGTGGTGAGGGGCGCTTAAAAAAAACCCCCAAACCAACAGTTTTTTGCAATACTAAGCAGAGGTTTCACACCAATCTTCATTTTAGGGGTAGAAAAGGATGTGAAGAGAAAGAATATGAAACAATGGCATAATATTGTGGAGTAACAGATCTATCCAGATATTCTTTAAAGTAGAACAGAAAATATAATTAGAAGAATTGTTTCTCTGTGAGAATCTGTGTGTTCTGGGGGTCTTTCTTTTAACGAGGGAGTTGTTTTTAGAAGCAAACATGGTCATTGTCTTAAAAGCCGCGTCTGTGGGAAGGCAGTGTCAACTTGGTAGGTGCATTAGCATAATCCTTTGTCTGATTTAGAAATGTTTGTTAAGAACTTCTAAAACAACAAAAAAATTGCTATCAGAGTTCCCTGACTACTGTGCTAACTCATCCACTTCTGTTGTAAGTTTTGTTTTCATAAATGGTTTGGGGTCTTCTGGCTTTAGATGGTGGTTTTTATATTAGTCACTCATTTTATTAAAAAAAAATAGAATTAAAAAAAGGCTTTCCTCTTTATCACTGCAGCACAGGGATAAGGTTATCAGACCTACAGCCTGACCTACTACAGCAGCATGTGCAAGCCAGAACAGCTCTGTTAAGTCAGCTCTGCCAGCACACGAGTACTCACAGCCATGGACTCAACATCATCATAAACTACAGAACAAAGTCTTCAGGTGCAGACCCAAAAGCCATACACACTAGCAAGATAGCAGCATGAAAAAGAAGTACTGAAGTTCATCAAAAGCCTGAACAGAGCAGGTGCTGCCCTATCACGTGTTTGAAACAAAGCTCTGGCTCCTGCCTGGAGCAGATGGGAAGGAGGGGTGGCCGCGTCCAATCTCACGGCATCCCCTAACATACAGCCAGACCTTCAGTGCAGGAACGGATCATGTACCTGAACTCCCCAGGGGAATGAGGAGGTACATGACTATACTGACCCGTGAAATTTGTCTCACCCTCTTTCAGCACGCTGTGTTGGCTCAGCTGGGCTTTCACTGCTGGGCATACTGCAAATGTACCCAGGCTCATCAGCATCATTTAAATGCGCTTGAGAAATACCTGCTTGCTACGAAGAGCAGGGGGCAAAGTCAAGCCTGCTTCTCTGCACTCAGGAGGATGTACAAAGCATGCCTGGGAGCCCTGCAGAGGGAACAAAGGCACCTTTTTTATTATTTTTTTATGTTTTTGCATGCTTTTTTTGATTTTTTTTTATTTTATTTTAATGCATGCTCTGAAAGAACCTGAAATAAGAAAACAGAGCTTCTAAGGGAATTTAGGACAGCATTTTATAGGGAGGGACTGTGGTATTGGTTCTTTATGCAGCTCAGGAGATGATTGAAGGACATTACAACCACTGGCAAAGATGAGAAAAGCAAGTGAAAAAGGACTGGCAACGCTGGGTAGCTCTGCTTTCCTGCTTCCTAGGATTTATGTACTTACGGATGAATTTAATACTTTGTGATCAAAAGAGTTCAAACAGTGGTTGTATTAATGATTTCAACATAACCTCTAAATCCCAGGATGGCAGTAGAAATCTTCAGCTTGGTCTTAATCTTCTGACACTTTTTATTAAGAGCTAAATTAAGTGCTGTTGCCTTATGATAAAGCAGCTTACAGGAGTGTGAACTGTGGTATTGTCACTACAGTGTATGTACGCTCTGTGCTCTGATCTCAGGTTCTAGTCAGACCAGCTAGATCTTCCCCAAAAATGAATTACTGGAGGAAAAATCTCCTGTTTGATATTTTTTTGGCTTTTTTGTCAATACTGGGTTAATTCTCACCCAGTCTTTTTGCCTACGGCTCTGAGTTTGCAGAGTGATACACATGATTGCCTACATTTGTGAGGGTGTATTACTGTTGCAGATACCCCTGAACAGGAGAAAAGCTCAAGCTCTCCTGTCCATGCAGATTGTTTTGGCCCATAAGTGTCACTCTTTCATCCTGGTTTCTCAGTAAATGTCTGGTACCTGCTAAAGATACCTGCAGGCTTCCCAGTTGTTATATATCTTGCAGCAAAGACCTACCTTATTCTGCAGTTTAGGATGCCTGTGATCTGTGCTGTCTGGCCAAGGAAATATTAATATGCCTGAAAGAAATATGAGAATAATCTCACCATTACTATTCTTCTCTTCCTCCCACCTGTTCTCTAAAGTAAATTGATCTTTGAAGTGCTTGTTTTCTTGAGCCAATATGAAGACATTGTGTCTGAATCAGGGGTGGAAATAAGTGATATTTGAAACTGCTCTCAAACCTCAAGGCAGTTTATTCTGGCTTTGCTATGTCAATCCCAAAGACAACTCAGTTTTCTAAGTTAGGGGTAGCATTATCTGCTAATTAAAGGTAACGCCATCCCCGAAGACCAAAAGCGTCAGACCTAGTCTTCATTCTAGAGCTATAAGTTATCATAAGATCTGATACCAAGTGCCTTGAATGAAGGGCAGGGGCTTCGGGGTTGACATATTATTGCACTCCCCCCACTGCATTATCAGGGGAGCTGTTAAGGACACTCTTATCGCAGAATCAGATGGTAATACAGGAGCCAGATAAAACCGTTTTACATAGTTCATAGTTTCTTACATGGGATGCAATACTACAGATGTGGTCTTACAAGCGCTGAGGACAAGGGTCTAATCACTTCACATACAGGCTGTGCCCTTTCTAACGCAGGGGCGATGCTGCTGGCTGCCCCTGCACGCCGCTGGCTCGTCTTCAGCTTGCTGCTCCCACGAACACCGCCTGCTTTCAGCACGGCTGCTCCCCAGCAATGCATCAGGGGCGAGTCCCTCCAAACCGCAGGGCTGCGTGTTTGTCCCTGCTGGTTTCTGTAAGGTTCCTGTTGGCCCGTTCCTCCAGCCCACCCCTGTCCCTCTGAAACACTCCACGTTCTTTGGAACAAAAGCAAAATGCTCACGTTGTTTTAATGTTCCTCTGTGCATGTACACGGGCAGATCCTGTTTCTTAAAATGGACCTAATGTATATCCAGAGAAGAAAAAGGGGGGGACACACAAAACAGAGTATTCACTCCATTCCCCCCAACCCTATGACCTGAGGTCAGCTGCGCTCCTGCTCAGTATAAAATATGTGGCAATAATATCTCAATGTTGTGGCCTTCACTGAATGCAAGGTTTAAGACTTGGAAGACAGACCTCCATAAATTCTCCGAGTGATGAATGGTTGGCAGTTTCATTTGAGTACTTTCTGCTACAGTTGTTTAACATTTTTTTCCAAGGTGCAGCAGTTTAACCCCAGCTGGCAACTCAGCCCCACGCAGGCACTCGCTCCCCCTCATGTCGGGGCTGGGGAGAGAATCCAAAGGGTAAAGGTGAGAGAAGAAGCGAAGCAAAGCGAGGAATCCCTTCCCCCCTCCCCAGGGGCAGGCAGGTGCCCAGCCACCCCCAGGACAGCAGGGCTCCGCCACGCGTAGCGGTGACTTGGGAGGACAAACGCCGTCACTCCCAACGTCCCCCCCGTCCTTCTTCTCCCCCAGCTTTCCATGCTGAGCGTGACGCCGCATGGGATGGGATGTCCCTTTGGTCCGTGGGGCTCGGCTGTCCCGGCTGTGTCCCCTGCCAGCCCCTGGTGCCCCCCAGCCTGCTGGCTGGCTGCTGAGGAGCAGGAAAGCCCTCGGCGCTGGGCAAGCGCTGCCCGGCGTGAGCTAAAGCATCCCTGGCCACCAGCGCTGTTTGCAGCACGGATCCCAAACACGGCCCGCACCAGTGACCGCGAAGGGAATTAACGCTGTCCCAGCCAAAACCAGTGCATGTATAACCACCCCCTCCCTAAATAAGCCCCTTGTCCTACCATACGTATCTTGCACTGTCAGCTTCTGCTACACTAGCTGTTGCAACTATTGTTAGAGGGCACTAAAAAGTTGAAATAATTGGCACAAATTTCTGTTAGAACTACTCTTTTCTCTCATGATTTTTAAATTACCCTCTGCTACTTCATAGTTATTCTTTTAACTGAAGTTTATATTGAAGTATTTCTAAACAGAAGAACAGCTTGCAGTAAGCAGATTTCATTTTTTGCCTCATATTTTTTATCTATGACTGGAAAAACAAAAAAAACTTTTAAAAAAGCCCAGAAAAATTAAGAAAGCCAAGGCCATTTACGAAGTAAAACACCTTTTCATCTGAAAGCTGCTTGTACCTGCCCACTTACAGGAGTGGGTATCGTACATGTGCACTGGGCTTTGGGGATCTGGGTTTTCCACCAAAAAGAGAACAAGATGCTTCTTCTGAATTGTACATGAGATAACTAAATTAATTTTATGTCAGAGATACTGCAAATGACACAGATAAAGATCTTACCAATAGATTTCATATTTCCTTTTTCTGAATATCGGGAAACTTGATGTAATCCAGAGCAGGAATAACAACCCCTACCCTTTCAAGTAGGTTTTGGTGGACAAAAGACGCCTTGCTCCTGCTGCTGGGAGGTAACGAAAGCAAGCAGGCTTTCATACTGCTTTAGCCTTTCCCCCCAGCAGGTTCAGAGTGCACGCTTAGATCGGCAGAGGGAGGATGCCCAGCTTTCCCTGGCCTTTTCATAATAAACAAACAAAACTTTTAGCCTGCTCAGACCAAGCAGACACTTTATTTGTGCGGCACAAGATGGCTTTTGACTGACTGACACGGCAGGTGCCATGGGAGCCAAGACAATTCTGTGTTTCAGCTGATTGTTGTCACTACCAAAGCCTATTATCTAGGGTAATAAAGTTTAAGATTAAGGGGATTCTGCACGTTTGTGCTATTCTCCACAAAGCTTATCTTCTAATAGACCAGCTGCTTTATTACACTTCACCCACCCCTCCTCATTGTATAGAGAAGCCCCATGTAGAAATGGGAACACACCGAGGCAAGCCTTGGCTACCAGCTGGGCATGTCCTATCGCCCTCAGTCTCCGTCTGGGGGTATTAAGTTACCAGCAGTTGCCAGCTGGGAATGTCACATCTTCCACCTTACCCAGCAAAGCACATCATCTTACTGTCAGGCTTCTGCCAAAACCAGCACCGGGCCATGTTCCGTCTCTTCTGCCTGACTTGGGTGCTCCGTGTGCAACTGCTCGGGCTCTGCCGGCCCGCTTTGCACTGGAGATGCCAGTATTCAGGTGAAAATGTCTCCTTATTCTGTGCTCTGGCATATGCCCTCATGCGCTGGTTTTGGCTGGGACAGCGTTAATTCCCTTCACGGTCACTGGTGCGGGGCCGTGTTTGGGATCCGTGCTGCAAACAGCGCTGGTGGCCAGGGATGCTTTAGCTCACGCCGGGCAGCGCTTGCCCAGCGCCAAGGGCTTTCCTGCTCCTCAGCCGCCAGCCAGCAGGCTGGGGGGCACCAGGGGCTGGCAGGGGACACAGCCGGGACAGCCGAGCCCCACGGACCAAAGGGACATCCCATCCCATGCGGCGTCACGCTCGGCATGGAAAGCTGGGGGAGAAGAAGGACGGGGGGGACGTTGGGAGTGACGGCGTTTGTCCTCCCAAGTCACCGCTATGCGTGGCGGAGCCCTGCTGTCCTGGGGGTGGCTGGGCACCTGCCTGCCCCTGGGGAGGGGGGAAGGGATTCCTCACTTTGCTTCGCTTCCATGTGCGGCTTTTGCTTTGCCCATTAAACTGTCTTTATCTCAACCCACGGGTTTTCTCACTTTTACCCTTCCGATTCTCTCCCCCATCCCACCGGGGGGGAAGCGAGCAGCTGTGTGGGGCTGAACTGCCGGCCGGGGTTAAACTGCAATACAGGGCCAAGCAGTATGGTTAAATAAGTCTAAAAGTGATGAATATTAAAGCTCGACCTAGTGAGTTAGATTTTGCTTCTTAGTTTTGCCCACAAATCCAGGATATTTCTCTTTTAATGTCTAGTATTTCACTATCAACTCTAAAGAAAGTGATGAGTGGAGATTTAAAAAACAATAAATTGAAGCCAGCAGCATATTCTGACTTGCAGAACTATAAACTGAGAGGGAACGTAAGGTGCACTGAAACCTGCATCACTCTCTGCCTCTCTCTGAAGACAGAGGTAGTTAAACACGAGGCGAGGCAGCAGCCATCTCCCCAGCAGCCTGCCAGCTGCGTGCAGCAAGTGGTGGAAAAGCATCCTCACGGCAGCCCAGATACCATCATGAAAACTGGTTGGATAAGAACTGGGAAACAAGGAAACCTAAACCAGGAGCTTAATACCACCTCAGCGGAGCTTTAGAAGAAATGCTGCTTTGAGTCTGATTTACCTTCAGCCGAGCTGTCTTCAAAAATCATCATCTGGTCCAAGCAATGCAAGGACTTCTGACCAATTCATGGGCTTTATTGCCCTCATGTCCCGGCGGGACAGATACAAACTCCCCTCTTTCCGACGGTTCTGCTTCCTCCGGCAGACATGACCAAGACACCTCGGCTTCCTCTGCAATGCTGTATTGATTTTGTGCAGTCTCTCCCTCCCTAAGGAATTGACTGCACTAGATCAAATTAAGAACAATCTGAGCATTTAATGGGGCCCCTTCAATATGATGAAGTTTGATTGCTTGAAGTTGAAGTTCATGATAATTATTTATGCTGACAGCAACCCCACGGCAATAAAGACTGACCCTTTCCTGAAAGCCTCAATCTCTCCATCAGGGAATTATTTTGATCCTGCCGTTCTTACCTAGTACACATACTTCTCATTAGTAAATATGAGAATGATGATCAGAGAACAGAACATATTATATTTCCACCAAAGGGTGGTATCAGAATACTGATTTTATTTCTGTTCTCTGTTACCAAATAAAACTCTAGTGCCTGACTTAGCATTAGAGGTACCAGAGCTCTCCTGCAGCCTTCGGATCAGTGACAAAACCTTTGATGCCACTAGCTGCAGGATCAGGCCCCACCTGCTCTTCTGCAGTTCCACAGTACCTAATAAAATCTGTTTGTGACGATAATTGTGGCATTTCTGTATTGTCTAAGAGGTCTGTCCTGAGGACTGCCTGTAATCATGACTCTTGGAGTTAACAGATTTATCTGTGGGCAGGTATTTTCGACGAATGACTGAAAAGTTAAAAATAAATCTCCCTTGCAACTTCTTGAGCCCTGTTATTAAATCCCCTCCTGGCTGACTATCATGCAAGCAGGCCCTGAAGTCTGCATCTCTGTGTGCGCACATATCCCATCAAATCATGCCTTAACACCTGCGGATGCTTGTCAACGCACAAAGAACAAACATGCTTTCATTTTTGGTGTATATACACCCCCACACACATGTAAAAGTGAAAACATAATGATGTTGTACGTCTACATACATAGAAAAATACACATATGTAAAGTAGCCCTCCACCTGCAGCTGCTCTAAATGACGCCATTTAGCTCCTCAGCAAAGCGTGCAGCTTCACAGCGGTGGACGGTGTGCTTCAAAAAGTGCATGAGGTAGGTCAGGAAAGAAAGCAGTTTTCTGATTTTTCTGTTGTTGTTTTAAATCTTTCCACCACCACCCCCCCCCAGAAAACAACAGCTGTAGCCATCCTACTTTTGTCTGGAGCAGAACTGTTAAAAAATAATGCATTTCAGGACAGCTCTGGCCCCACGTGTATTCTGCTTTTTTACAGCAGGGAGAAAAACAATGAATATGGCTTTCACACAAGGAATATGGTACTTACTTGGGTTGTTGAGTCCTTCTGTGGTGGAGAGGAGGGCTGTAGTGCCCTGACGCAGCTTCATGAAATCCTTCTCTTCCCTTTGCAGCGCCAGCCCAGGAGCCCCGCTGTTCCTGCCGCACTCTTTCTCCCCAGCACAGGCTTCTCCCTCTATGCAAGTTCTCAGCACCAGAGCTTTCACATGCAGGAACAGCTGACTTGCATTGCTCAGAATAATTCCCCAGCCAAGGGATTGAGTAGAAATATTAGTCTCTTAACTTGTCTAAATGTAAAAATATTATTTAAAGACCTGTGTAGTCATTAGAGAACATGAAAATTAAAACGAAGCTGCACGGCGGTGGCAGACCTTGGCTAGGACAGCGCTCGCTTTCACAGGTGCTGGAGCAGCGCAAGTCCATGGCCACCGCTTCGGAGGGACAGGAGAGGGACAACTGCAGGCCAGCAGCTGATCAAGGGGGAAAAAAGCACATGTGAGGGGTTTCATTAGATGGTCATGCTTGTTTCTCATCTTGGCTTTTGCTTGCTGTAACTTTGCCTATATCTTGGTCCAGCCATTTTAGACCATATGTCAAAACAGATCTCGTGTCAGCAGGTTGCTCTGAAACCTAATGATGGCTTGTTCAGGGCCATGCAAAAGGAGGATGGAGCTGCCCACCACGTACAGGTCAGGGCTTGCATGGGGGGAGGGAGCTGGCTACTTGGGAGGGGCTTTTCAACAGTATGGCTTAATGTAATTAAAGAAAAAAACCTGCCTCTCATTTGAAGAAAAAAAGACAGACAAAAAAAAAAGCCAGGGAGGCAAGAAGGATGCCACCCTGTTTCTTTAAGTGACAGCCTGTGCGGGCTGCTCTGCAGCCATAAGGCCATTCACGGCCCTGCTGTAGGTTTTCAGTCGGACTGAACTCCGGGTGACCCTCGCAGACAATAATTGCTTTAGCATAGGTTTGACAACAACAGCAAGAAACTTTCTAAAAATAAGCACAAGCTTAAAATAAATTTCAACCCTGGAGACCTACTCATGTAAAGAATCCAGTACATCTCCCATGTTTTCCTTGATTAGCATCACAGTTCTTGGCAGTTTGAAAAAATGACAGTTTTTCAAGGGATTTCCAGTGCCTCCTGCTCCAGTTTCTAACCTGGCAGGGAGCCAGCCAGGAAAGACAACAGGTGGCCTTTAAAGCGACTCCAGAGGGCAGCCCTGGGCCAGCATCCCTGCCCATTTACTCCAATAACTACCTTATTTAAAGGTAGGATATGGAGTAAATCCAATTTGAGTGCAGTGCCTGGGATAAACATCTTCCATTGCTTTGCAGCTGTAACACAGCCCATTTAGAACGGGTACATCACACCTCGCGATGCGGGGTACCCAAAACCTGCCCACCAAAACCAGATTTCATCATCCTTGTGCTGGGAGAATGAAACTACTTTCTGCTCATCAGCAGGAAAAAGGGAAATTTCAGCTGCAAGTGCTGAAGGAATTATTTGCTCTTGAAGAGGTGCCTGCAGGACATACACAGAGCAGAGGCACACTCACAATTCCAGTGCACTTTTAGAGGGTTTCCCATTAGAACCAGCCACCTGGAAATTAGCCCTTATCCTGCCAAGGCTTTAGGGCAGTACACATTCCTTACTGCTACACTGAATCTGGGGTCCAGACATCCTAAGTGTCCACTAAATTTGATGGAAAGCAACTCTTCTTCAGTAGGGAAGAAAGCATTTTACTTAAGGAGGATGAAGTCTGCCCATTCAGTGGTGGCATACAAGGGAGTCCTCTCAAAGGCTGAGGACCTGCAGCTGGGGAAGGCAAAAGCTGTCAGCAGTGCTGCACGGACCACAGGGTGAACGTGGATTCGGTGGGTAATGGAGGAGAGAACCAAATTATTATTTTCTGGCTCTTTTTAAGGATTTTTCCCTTAGCTTGTCAGGCTGACTTCTTGCAGGCAGCTGTCTGACAGCATGAACTATTGGAAATGAGACTGTACTTGTCCAGCTCGCACACCCTCCTCCTATGGATGTTTAGGGGATGGTATGTTGAAGAAAGGCTGTTGGGGCACTGGAGAAGGACAATAGACACATGGAATTGCATGTGGCAACTGGTGAGTAATCCAGGCTCCTGTGTTTTACCCTCATAGGAAGACGTCAAGTATTTAGAGTAAAGGATTTGTATCAAGTTTCAATCCTGTATAGCAAACGTATACAAAACAAAATGTTTCAAGGTTTAAATACCGGTGGGTTCCAGGATGGGGTGTGCGAGGCAAGAGCAGACACGCTCTCTCTGCATACTGCTGTCTGCCAACTGAGTTCTTTTTTCTTTTCCCTCCCCCTCTCAGACAAAAGCTAGAGTCAGATCCCGATTGTAAACGGAAATATTCTCCCGAGAGCAGATATTCAGATATTCCAGGCAACCCTAACGCAGCACCTTCTCCTGTGACAAACCAGAGATCTGAATTCTGAGAAACATAACTATGAAGGAGTCTACATCCTGCTCTTGTTTTCCAATTAAATACACTTCTGCTCTGCCATCACTGATGGGGTCAATTTGGTCCAATGACTTTTGATGAGACAAAGTAGTGGACTTGCTGCTGGCTTTTTTTTTTTAAGTGCCTACATCTTAGAAAAAAATTGGCTATATCAGCTTGCTAAATAACAAAACTCGTGAAATTGCTTATTTTAGTCATCATTTGAGCTAGTAGTAATTATGCCTGTAATAGTAAAATGAGGTTTTAATGCTGATTAATGAAACTGCTAAACTGTCAAGGCTGCTAGTCACACTTATGGGTCTCTGGAGACTGTCCCCTAAAATAGTTGCCATCATACATGTAATATGGCATTTTTGTAGGACCAGATGTGAAGCATATGGTGACCGATTACAGGATGGATGAGCTGTAAGTCCTGGCTGAATTATATCGGACAAACTACCCAAATGGAAAGAAAACGTTGGATGATTATTATAGGACCAGGGCAGCTTTCTAGAGTGTAAGGGGGGCCGGGAAATCGCCTGGCTCAGTTAATCACTCCCGTTTCGTAGAGTAATACTGATGCTTTTTCATGCTTATTTCTATCCTGGAGGGATACCGTGCTGCTGCGCGTGCAAACACACTGTCAAACATACTGCTACTGCCTACTGCTTTCCCTCCCCTGCCGTTTCAGGCACCCATTCCTGCTGCTGGAGGGAGTCACAGGTGCTGGCGAGGGGAACCTGCAGTGTTCCCCAGTGCTCAGCCACGTGGCAGGAGTAACCTCGGAGGAAACGTGCTGTATGATTGCAAGGATACTGTACTGACCGGACCCCAAAGGAGTAGGAAGGAAAACAGGAACTGATCATGCAACGAAACTCGCTGCTTTTTTATGCAGAGACACAATTGTAGTGTAATGGGGCACGTGTTGTTTCCTTACAGCCACCTGGTTGTTGGGCTGGGGTCCTTGCTCGCAGGAAACCAGTGAAGGGCTGCACTGAATTCTGGAGGGCTGTCACGGGAGTGCTGGTGTCCCCTGGCAGGAGGAATAAGGGCAAACCTCTCTTCTGAATAACCCTATTTCCCCACACCCATTAACTTGGTCGTTATCCA
The DNA here is from genome assembly GCF_023638135.1 of Falco biarmicus. Lineage (NCBI taxonomy): Eukaryota > Metazoa > Chordata > Aves > Falconiformes > Falconidae > Falco > Falco biarmicus. The sequence goes on from NC_079297.1 coordinate 24,920,036, forward strand.
ATACTGTACTCCGTCTTCAGTACGCTGGCAGGTACTACCTAGAGCAGAAGATAATGGACTGCTTTTCAGTTTTGCTACTGCCACTTTGCATTATTCTTTGGTACGATTCTGTCATTTTACGAACAGTTTAACCTATTTGCTCATGTGTAAATGGACAATGGTTGAAGATTAGGGAGGCTTCATTTGCTATGAAGAGCCACTATCTTGTCTCAAAGAACCAGTTGACCTAGATGGCAGGTCACCTGCTGCTTACTGTGGATGTATCAAATTATCGTTGCAGTGTCAGCCTGCACGTATAGCAACAAATACACAACAGCATGCCTACGCACCCATTTCTAGAGGCCAGAAAAACACAGACAGCCACGCCAGTAACCAAATACACAAATTAATACACAGGATGATTCATAGGCACTTGCACTGCATTTCATATTAATTTCTAAAATCCGTGCTGTAATTGTTGCTGGTCAAACTTACTTCGGACAAGACGTTCTTGTTTGAATGTATATTTGGAGGAGGGAGTAAATTTCACGTTATCTCCTTCTAACCACATTCCCAGTATTTCATCCATTGCCATATTCTTGGGCTTTAAGATTGTTCCTTCAGATGGAAGTGCTCTTCTTATAACCCGTGAGGTCTTGCTATTCTGGCAGTGATTTCATAGCACCCAGTCCCACATCCCTGACCCACAGCAGCAGTATCACCACCGTCACAAAATCAGTTCCACAGAAATGCCGAAACTCCTTACTGCAACCCTGCAAGGCTGATTTAGTGCAGTAAAAGTCCTCTCCAAACTGGCAACAGAAACGGAGGTATTTTCGTTACATGGCCAAGCTTTCTGTGACAAATAATGCTACCACAGCTTAATTGGCATTTATACAAATATTCAGGCCTGTAAACAATACTAGTGAAAGCCACAGCTACAGCTGGGTTGTCTGCATATGGTTACTACACTCTGGATAGATAACTCGTACCTTGGAAAAGTCTGTTTTCATAGTAACGTAGTTACAAAACAGTCTCTCAAGTGCCACTGTGTCGGGAAAGCACATCACAGACAGAAGGTAATGACTGCTGACACCTGACTAGCTTTCCTCTTGTTCCATATAAAAGCCAGCAAACTCTAAATCATCAGCACAACCATGCTGCTTACCTGCCCCCATTGTTCGAGCATGTCTTTACAGCAGGGAGCTACATCTATCAAAACACAGTTTAAGAAAAAAAAATATTACTGCATGTTGTATAGAAGTCCGACTGGCTGGTCTTAAAAACATTAAACTGGGATTAAGATTTCAACAAAGAGCACTTCTTACCCAAGGAATTATGCCTTGTGAACTACTTCACAAAAAAAAAACCCCACCAACCAACCACACAACAAAACCAACCAACCAAGCCAAAAAAAACCCACAACAAAACCCAACACCTGACCCTGCAACCCAAACAAAATATCTGAGGTGGGATGGTCTGTAAATTTTTCCTGTCCTGGGCACTTTGGCACACACCCTTGGCAAACTTTATTAAAAGGGGGAAGATTTTCTTAAAGAAGTCACAAAATACTGTTTGTCCAACATTTGCAGCAGTTACAGCCTCTGTTCTTAAGCCTGGAAATTCAGTCTGACTTCAGAATGCCCTTTCTGGTATCAGTTATCATTGGTTCAAGTAACAGCTTTAATGCAAGATGTTTGTTTTTTTAAAAAAAATTACTTTGTTTCTCCAAGTTAGGAGTAGGAAGCTGGCTCATTCTCATTGTGAGATCTTTCCAAATAAAAATCTGTGGGGAAGCAAGCAAGCAGCAAGCTGTCAGATCAGAAAAGAAAGATTCAGTCCTTAGCTTGGCCACAGGTCACCGGTGTGACTGTGGCCCATTAGCTTAATTTTTGTAGCATGACTGCTCCAAGAGTAAAACCAGCATAGTCACCAGCTTTTTGCTTTCCCTGATTCTTGGTTGACTTGGGCTTCACAGTACAGGGGCTCTCTCACTATGTTGGACTTGTAACACCAAGTCAAGGTCTTAGCTTTGCCTGGAGTGCCACTGTCAGGCAAATGAGAGCCGTGGCTTTTCAGAGCAGGTATGTGCATAGCCGAGCAGGTATCTTCACAGCAGATTGTTTGCTGTAGGGCATTATACTAACAACAGTAAATTTTATCTGCCACTATCCCCTGCGCTTAACTCTTGACTGGTAACCGCAGTAGCTCCAAAGAAATCCTGGAGCAACAGGTAAGATTTTTTGCACAGGACATGTCACAAAGCTAGATTACTTTGTTTTACATACTTCTAGATACCGTCAGGTGATGTACTGAAATGCCACCAAAGTGGTGGGGTGTCCAGTCAGATTTTTCAAATGATCCTGGCAACATAAAGATATCTGAAAATCTGGCCTCGGTTTGATAATAGAAACACAAATCAAAGATAAAATAAACCCCTTGAGTTTCATTTTAAGATGATATAGCTATTGAATTTCAGAGTTTTATACCTACTATAATTGATTAAGAATAATAAGCCTATGTATTTTGTAGTTTTAAGTCTACAGTAAATTCAATAGCATTTTGTACAAGAAGTTGTTCTGTTCATTAGGAGACCTTAATCAATACAATTTAGCTCCTCTTAGGAACTGCCATTCTCCCAGCCTGAGCTGGGCTTGAGCCAGATGCCTTATAGTGTCAATATGATGCTCAAATACGTTGTCTCCAAAATTCTCTAGATACCTCATAACACAAAGCCAATAACGATGTGGTGTTACTGACAGAGCTGTAGTCTGTATCTTACAGTAATGTAAAGATTTTGTACCTGCTTCAGACCTTTTAAAGAATCTATGATAGTGATCATCTTCAGACTTTGGACTAAGCTAATTCGTCACTTATTTGCCTGCTGAAGAAAAAACATAAGATGCACTTTAACGCTTTAAGATGATTGATAAAGGTTTTGCTGTGCATCTAATAGAGACTGCTCATTCTGTTACCAAGAGCTTGTTTTTACCAGTTTACTTTCCCTCTATTCTAGCTTGATTAAAAATGCAGGAACTGGCTTTGATTTTTGTTTTCAGTCTAGCTGGAAGTCTTGCCTGTCACAAGCCAGCTTGTGTTTCAGGATGCTGGGATGATTTTCATAGCAGCAGCTTTGTTCTTGGGGTAACAAAGGTATTGGTTTCTCTATCTATTTGCGAAGGAAAGCATACAAAACAGATAACTGTAATTAAAGAGCTAGAACACTGCTCAGGAGATGCAGGTTCAGTTATTAGGATTCTGGAGTGTCCTGTGTGATCTTGGGCAATCCAGTCACTTTTCAATCCATTAACCCCAGAGACTCCTTTTCTCCTACCTTTTCAGCATCCTGTCCCTTTAGATTCAGCCTCACATGGGAGATCCCTTGTTATTTGCATAATAAACTCCCAAAGGAACCAGATCCATGCTGACTTTGGGCAATACTATCTCATACTGACAGTTAACAAAAAAGTTACACTCTTCCTCCCTCCAATTGCAGTGACTCTCATCAGCTGGAAAAGAAAAAATAATTTTGCTGAAATACTCACACGACAGCGAATGTTGAAAACGCTTGTACACAGTATGCAAACCCCTTACATTTGGTATGCTGTTCCTTTTCTAGCAGTCCATCACTGAAAGCCCTTGGCAATAGATTGACATATTTGAGCCACATTAATAGTAACAGTAGTACAAAAATACACTTTAATGGGATGTGAGGAAGACTTGAAGTCTTTTCTTTTATACTTTTCAGTTTATACTTTCAAGTTTACTCTTGAATGTTTTGTAGTTTACCTAAACACTTAGGGCTCCTGCAGTCCTACCTCCTCACTTCACAAAGCTGACAAGTCCTACTGTACCCCTGAGCCATCTACCCACCGCCCAAGGAAGAGATGAACGCAGCCCATTCATTCAGTTATCCTAAACTAAGGTTCATGTTTTTGTGAGATCCTCTTCCATAAATGTAAACCTTAGGTACAAAATACACGACTAAATTGTGTAGTGAGAATTGCTGCCTAGAAGAAACGAAGGACTCCTCTGCTTCCATTCTATAATCAACAACAAGCAAACTGAGCCTGAGGAAAACTTCCTCAGAACTTCAGAGGTAAACCAAAACAAGATGTATCCTTATAGCCATATCCTAATTGAATCATTACAAAACTGGCTGACTCAAGCCAGAGATGGAAGTGTGGAAAGCAATAACCAGATGAGGAAAAAATAAATCAATATGGATGACTGAAAACCGATTTAGTGCACTAAACTCACTCAGACTTCTCTTGCGTTTTCTCTTGATTAGGCTGACAGGAACCGAAAATGAAAATGTTAAAACCCGAGACTTTAGTCTTCTGGGTTGCACTTAGGCTGCGCTTATTTATAGAGTCCCTTTCTCTGTGCTTTTGTAGGTCAGACAGTGCTCTGACGGCTGGGATACCCTGCAGAAGTCTGTAGTCTGTCCTACAAGGGCTGACAGCTGACACTGTTGTCCAAGCCTGATCATAACAGGATTTTATCTGAGTAGTATGTGAATGTAAATTAGCAACGATGACGGTGCATAGAAGACCGGCTACTGCAAATGAGGAATCTGCAAGGAAGTTAGGATCTATATCTCAAAATAAAGGAAAGAAAAAATATGCCGTTTTGTGTTGCAGGCTTTGTTCCACGCAGCTTTTACAATGCATTTCTCTTCCCAATAAGAAGATAACTTTGAGGGGGGTGGGGGGATGGTGAGGAAGAGAAGAGGTGAAAAGAAAATTCCAGAAATGTAATTCTATCAGGTGTGGTCAAAAGCAAGGTCTCAAAGAAAACCCTTGGGTCAATTTGACACAGAATGGAAGGGCTACAGAGTTTGGAAGTCTCCCTGTGACTTAAATTACAGATGGTTTCCAGGAGTTTCCTTAATAAAATTTGTCTAAGGAGAAAATATTGGTGTCAGCGAGGGGGAAAAAATCTGAATCATGGAAAATGGAAAAGAGAAAGGCAGCTTCAACCAGGAGTTAGTCATCAATCTATTTCTTAGACAGAGTCTTGGCAAAAGCCATTCTCCTGGTAGAACTTGCCTGGAGTAGACCAGATTGATTTGACAGTCTCTTAGCCTAATAAATGCTTGACCTCGAGGTCTGCTGAATTCACTAAATTCACTATGCAGAGAGAATTGGGAACCAATCACCTCTGGGGAACATCCCGTTCTGCAGCCCTCCCCTGATAAAGGCCTTGACTGCTTTCAGCCTTATCGAGATGACTAGATGAAAGCTGCTCTCAGAAGAAGAAAGGTTAATCGACTACGCGGCTGTTAATCAATCACTTGGAAAGATTCAGCACTTACAATAGGTAGGTCCTCTTCCTGGCAAGGGGTTCTTGCATGTTAACCAGGGACCACCTCCTCCAGTTTGAAGGATGAGTAATAGACAGAAACACAATCCAGATAGATGCCAGGTGTCTGATCCAGAGCCAGCTGAAGTCAATAGAAAGACTCCCAGTGAGTTCAATGGGCTTGGATCAGACCCCAGAGAAAGACTTATTATCCAAGGTTTATTCTGCATACAGATACCGAGCTACTTTTAGTAGTGAAGGATCCTTGACAAGATGCAGATTCATCACACTTTTGCCTCCCTGTGAAATAAAACTTCTTCAAATCACACTGTGCCCCATTTACCCTGATTGTCAGCTATGGCTGGCATCCAGCAAAGGAAAATTACCTGCCTGTGACAGCAGAGACTGACACGTATACATTTCAGAATCTCTAAAGAGTACAGGAAAAAAAAAGCCAAACTGCTAATGTTTTTCTGGCCTTTTTGTAACTGCCACTAGCCAAAACAATAGCTTTCTCAGAAGAGGAAAAGCTAGATCAGTTTCTGACAGGACAAAGGAAAATTGAGGAAAAAAATTATAAAGAGGGAATAAAATCAAAAAGGTCTTTCCATGGAGAAGGACAAGGTCAGTGCTGAACAACCGGCAGTTTGCAACATAAAGCTGACCAAGCCAGAGATTAAAAAAAAAGAAAAACAAATGAGGGAAAACACGCCTAGAAAGTGCCGCTGAAGATCAGGTATTTCTCTAAATTAACAGCTGTATTCAGCACCAACACCAGCTGATGAAAAAGCCGCGACTATCCTTGATGCTTGTTTGTCTAAACAGTAGAGCCTCAGCCTGCTGTTACTAATTCAATCCCTCGCACCCCAGCACGGAACCACTCGCTGATGTACCTGCTGCACCACACAGCCAAAAAGCCGGACCACAAACAGTTGAAACCAGAAGTTACACACCTTTAGGACATCTACAGCTACACGTACCAGTTTACAGTTTATTGCAGAGTCTGGTACAGACTTTTTCTTCTTCAAGGCATTGCTTCTGCTATTTTCTCACTACCAGTCTTACCTAAGTCAGACGCCTGGCTGCACTTACACCAGCCTTTACTCATCCGCTGCCAGAAGGCTTCAGGCTGTTCAAATGGTGGAACGAAGCTGCTGGCTTAAAATTTTTGCTTTAGGAATAACCCAGTTTGCACTACAGGCAGACAGCTGCAGTGCTGAATGGCAGACTGGAGCCGTGGACTGTACCTGTCCTAGCTAGTGAAGAGGCCCAGGTCCTTCAGGAGGCTAGAGAGCAATCCAGATGCAGTGGCTATTCTCTCTCATCTGGAAGTTCATGGCACTCCAAGGCATCACAGGTGATAGGTATTTCCTCCTTATGAAGTGACAACAAGCAACAGATCAGTGACAGAGAAAGCCCTGAGGTGCGCTATATATATGTGACTTCTATGTGCTCCAAGAAAACGCTTTATCTGAGGAAGGACAGCTGTCTTAAATGTAGCCATGTTCTTTTCCAGCGAACAGCTGCGGTTGCCAAAACCAATTCCCTGGTCTTCCCATTTCTGGCTGAAGAAAACCCCACAAGGCAGATCCTGCATCTGCATCCAAGAAGAAGGATGTTTGGTGACTTTCTTCCCTTTGGCTCAACTGATAATCAGCCCTGCAAGCAAAGCAGGGCAGATACCATTAAAGAGCGAAGCTGCCTTTCTATTCCATAAGGCAACCCAACAAGAAAAGGAAACCTGATGAGAAATTCCACGTACAAACCAAGAATTGGATTTAAGAGGTACAACAGCTTCTTTCCCAGAAAAGTCTTGAGTATAGCAGCCTTATAAATCTGAAAATTTCAGCCTAATGCCATGGTTACATGTAATGTGCACGGCATCACAATACACAAGCAGCAGTTCTCTTAAGTACCACTCTGCCCTGGGAGCCCAGAGTTTGCTGTCTGCAACCTTTGTATCAAAATAATGTCAGAAGTTAACAACCTGCTAAGATATATGGGAATACCCTGTGGCTTTCCAGGTCTTGTTTCACGTTACTGCAGATGCAGATTCATGAGAGTAGTGCCTTACCTTCTCATGTTTGAAACTGGATTTTCACACCCGTAACTTCTATTTTTTGAACAAGATTTGTTACGACATTTTTAGCTGTATTGCGGCAACACCAGCAGGTCCTGTTGTGTCTGCCATCCTACAGGCATAGACTGAACCACACTCCCTTCCAATTCCCTTGCCAGCGGTGGATCCCGCTGTAGCCACAAAACTGAGAGGAGATCCAGATAAAGAAGTGATATATTTCATCCATGACTATTCATTTCTTAACCTACAGTGGATGAGCACAAGGCACCTGAAGCACGGCACTAATGACCAAGTGAGGAAGTACAAAGGTTACTGCCTAATCAATTTTTCCTCATGTCATCTGGAATAGCATCCTATAAGGCGTAACTGTGCGAACTTGCACTGAATTATAACATCGGAAGACAAAATCTCTTCTGTCTAAGAGGAATGGAAAGATGGATGGCAGAAAAACGGAAGGAAAAGCCTTGAGTGCTTTATCGTCCCAACTGACATCCTGTGAATGGTAAGCAATAAAAAAAAAATATTGAAAAATAGAAAAGTTCTTTCTTACCCTTAGCACTGTCCCCCCAGCTGTTAATGCTACAGAAAAATGCAAAATTCCTTTAAACCACATATTTAAAAATCTTGCAATTTTATTTGCATATAAAGGCCGCTAGATATAATATCACAATAAATTTAAAGAAACAGCTGCTTTTCTAAATTCCATTAACAAGGTAACATAAAACAGAACAAAGCTCAATAGCATTTACAGTGGTAGAACAGAAATAACTATCTGCAACAATATTTTGTGCTAGCGAGATTGCATTTACACACAGTGCAAAATAAGGAAAAGGAAATAAAAAGACAAGAAGAATATTTAAATATAAAGGACAACTAAGCCTTATTTTAGTTAGGCTTGATTGTATCCATTTGACTTTATACATGCCTGAACTATGACAAAGATTTAACTCGGGCTCTTGAAGGCCTTCAGCACTTGGAAAATGTGTCACATCCTTCATAATTTAGATGTGCTGTACAGCATAATTTTGCAGATGCTATACTGGCAATATTAAATCCTAGCTTAGTTATAATGCACAAAAAATACATATATATATAAATTCATATTTAAAAGGAGTCCGCATTTACATTTTTTATTTTTTTTTTTTTTACTGCATGAAATACCTGCTCTTTGCAGCTTTCACCCCCAGTCTTTTAAAGCTAAAATAATTTAAAAAACAAACAATAAAAGGTCGGTATCACATACAGGCTGTGGCTATCTATATCAGTCTTTAACGTATATAGTAGGTAGAGACAAACAACTGAGAAGTCTATCCTCCCCTTGCTGCATTCTACTGTTAACAGAAACAAGTTTCAGTATATGCACACATATCAAGAGGTAAATGGACCCCAAAATAGTGTTTGTGCTACTAAAAAAACAAATTGATATAAATGGAGATGAAAAGCTAACATTTAGACCTAGGAAAAAAGAAGACACTTAAAAAACCCCGACAATAACATAAGTTGTGCAAATTTGGGTGTTTTTAAATGCTGCCTATTTTTTAGCTTATAATATAATATTAAAATAAGGTCTCTCACTTATTAAAAGAAAGCTTGGCTGTCCTTTTGAGAACACTATAACAATTTACAATGGCAAATTTATTGAAAAACAAAATTCATTTTACAAATTCACAATGCTTTATCAATTTAAAATGAATGCTGCATTTCCAAAAAGCACAACCTCTAACTTTTCTTCTTGTTTCTTTTGTACCAGCAATTTACAAAAAAAAACCCCAAAAAACCCAAACCCCACCCCAAAACAAAATCCCCATGGTTCTCCCAAATCCCCTCCTCCCCCCACCCCACCCCACCTCCCCGGCTTTTTGAAATAAACATGTAACAGAATGTAAGTTTTATAATTAGAAAATGGCAGTTTATAGACCTTCCCCAGTTCCAAATGTGCAGTAGTGCTTCATGATCCTTGAGGGGTTGGAAGGTCAAATATAATTGGAGGGTTGGTTGGTTGAAAGCTGACTGTACACGTTGAAGCATTGATGTACGTCGTGTAACCGTCTGTCATAATGCCATAACCTGTAGGGAGAACGTGTCATGCTTACTGTAATATAAACAAACGATACTGCCCGTGGGCACCTGTGCTGAAAGCTTGTTGTGGGATCAAGGCTTTGGAATAAAATTAATTCCTTCAAAATGACACAAGTTCTTGAACGCCGCCACAAAGGCTTGATTGAAAAAAAAACCCAACCAACCCTCAACGTACTGTCTTTGAAAGAACTGATGCTTTTGTTTTATGTATACTTTTTTCCTCCATCGAAAATCCCCTGTTGCAATTGAACACAGCAGAAACAGAGACAAAACCACACAGGTACTTTTTCTAATTAATTAGCGCGCTGTAGTTTGTATGTCTCTAATGTCTGTCATAAGAAAAAGACCAATCAGGAGCAAAAGCTTTAGAAGTAACTTCGATTTTGCCTACAAAACCCCTTCTTTGGGCAATGATCCAAAGCCAGTAAGCTTTCCCCGTGCTCGCCCTTATCATCCACCTCCTTGTCACAGGACTGCCAAGCTGGAGCTCACGCTGGCTTGTGAAACCTCAGAAACTCACTAGCAGGTTAAAGATATACATATATATATATATATATATATGTAAGTTATCTACCAGTGAAAATCATGACTAAGGAAAGGAATCTGCTGCTATAACACGACGGAGCCCTGGAGGTCAATGGATGACCCCTCGCTTCAGCCGAAAACGGAGGTGAAGGTTAAACAGATGACTGCTTTTCATTACGAAGGGATCTTGGTAACTCATTCCCAAAAGAAAACCAAGAAGCAGTGAATATTAATCACAGGCTTTTCAGCATGCCAAGGACTTGATCCTCAGTAACACCGTGGCGTCAGTTTCAGGATGCTGAAGACTATTCTCAACCTTCTAAACATCTAGCCGGCAATGCCCTTGTTCGGAGCATGTCTGAGGAACCCGCAGCAATGCCGGTGTTCCGCTGGCCTCCACCCTCTCCCGCTTGCCGCAGAGGAACAGGGCACACAGGGTTGTGCGCTCCAGTGATGTCAGGCAAGCGGAGCAAACTATAGCGACCCATCAACCGCACCACGCCTCAGCCTTCGTTCAGCAAATGTGAGCTGAGAAAATGTGGCAACAGAAGTACAGAGATACGGAGCAGGTAGAAGTTCTCCTCTTAGAGACATTGTCTCAAGGATAAGGAGACAGGGGCTCCAGTTCTACCAGTGCAAAAGGTGAGAAAAAGTTTTGCCATTGTTTTCAGCTGACATCCACAAAAAGCTAACGAAGAAGCTAGAAAAAAAAAAATCTAGGAAGAATTTGGCACCAAATAACACTACTTTAAAAACCAAAAAAATCCCAAAACAATAAAAATCACAAGTTTCATGGAGGAAGAGACCTTCCCATCACAAACCCGCAGGGGAAAAATGTTTTTCTTTTAAACCATTATGATACAGTACAGATCACTGCTGTCTGAAAGCTAAGGTAAATACAGCTACCCACAGTGTCTATCAGAAAGAATAATCACTTCAGAATTGCTGCACTGTCCGCCTGTTTTACTTTATTTATTTAGACTGGCAATTTTGATTTAGATCATCTCATGGTGGGAAAAACCTTGTTTGCAGTTGTTCTTGCTTATCAACCAGGAAAAAAAACCCTGCATCACCTCCACTGATTTAATGGAAAGTGGTGCATGTTCACCTCAGCTGGAGCTGGATAAGAATTAATTTTGCACTATACGATAATGCTCTTAACACTTGGCTATTTCTTTCTGTACTGGAACAAGCCGTTCTTCTGTCTTCTGCATAAGTACTAAACAGGATTTTAACAACTTTGTTGGTATTCTCGTAAGAATTCATTTGAACATTCACTTTTAATATGTGCTGCCACCTTTCCTATGAGATTTAGATCTAAGGTGCTGCACGTGGTTCCTCAGTGCTTTCTCATAATAATGATCTTGTACATTAAAACACTTTCCTCTCCCATTACTTAACAGTATTACAACTAAAAGTTTCATCATCCAATGTGCCTACAAAGGCTGCAGGCACTTTACGTTTTAGCTGGAAGTCTTGCTGTACTCACTTATTATATGCAAGGATTAACATTTATACCAAACATCCAATCTTTTCCTGCATGCATTAGAAGACTGCTATTTGTGCCACTATACTACTTAAGGTCAAGTCAGCATTTCAATATATTATAAAGTCTATATTTACAGATACCAGGCATGAAACTCATTGTAGGAAGTCACAAGGGCTTCAGGAAAAACTAACACCACTAGCTGAGAAAGCTGTCCTATTTTTTATTTTTCTTTTATGAAATTCTCCAAACCTTTAAGCCTAAGAAGAACCTAGTTAGAGTCAATGGAGAAACCTCCAGGGGGGACAGTATGAAGCATTTAACGTGTAATTTCGAGTTCTAGGGTCACAAAGTCTTACACTCTCTCTCAGGCAGAACTCCCAGTGTTTGTCTCTCTGCCATATGAAAGCTACAAAGTCGTATTAAATAATTAAGTGTCTCCAAAACGTATTTTATCTCTCAGCCTCTTCCACTGCCACAAACTGAGCTTACTGTTTCTGAAGCTTCACACTCTGCCTGATCTGGTACTGACAGTGGGGAAATATCTCTTCCAAAATACGAGACTGCTGGGAGGTAACATACACAGTACAAAATGTATTGTAGGATGGTTTTAGAAATGTATGCAAAATGAGTTCTGGCAATCTCTCCTGACATCTGACTCAAGATGCCCTCCTTTCTGCCTTTCCTTATACACTGAGGGAGGTGAGCTGAGACAGTAAGTTGACTTCGATTTTCTTTTTTTTTTTTTTTCCCTAGCACACTTCTTGGCTCCTGTGCTTGGAATAATGGGGATAATTTTCAATTTGGCTTGCAAGTGTGGGGAATCTCATCTGTTTCTCTAGCCAAGTTTGTCAAAATTTGAACTACTTTCAAAGAACCTGTATAGAACCACCTTTGCACAGTGAAAGATGTAGGTGGCTAAATGTAGCACACGTTCCTGAAACAGCCTGTGTCAATTCTGGCATGAATTTACAAAGTGCTGTGCATGCAATCACTCCCCTCAACTCCCTCCCTACTTTAGTTCAATATGCTGTTATCTATCCTTTGCAACACACCATCAAAATGTGCTTCTTTGAAATCAGGCTGAGATCAAAGAGGGGAGCAGTGCTGCTCCTTACCTTCATGAATCCCACCGAAGACATGGAGTTTGGGTCTTACTCGCCTCTGCACCGTGTTCAACAGCTCCACACAACCCACTCTCTGCAGCTCCTTTGGAACCCAGTCTCGAAAACCTGAAGGCAAAATGCAATCAATACTCTTAATTTTCTCTATTCAGGTAAGGTTTCACGTAGTCTTTCAGGAAGTCATAATTCATGGAAGGTTTATTACATTATCTGTAGTCGTAACCTCTCCATTAAAGCACACAATGGCTTTTAAGAAATGTTTCGCTGTCACTTTGTCTTGCTTAAGATTTCCTCCCTCCATCTGCATTAATATTTTTCTGGATGTGATTTTTTTTTTTAAAAAAAAACTATGGGTTTAAAGTCATCTTCCACCTTGAAACCCTGGGACATTTATTCCTGGCACTGCTGCAGATTTTTCTTCCCCTTCCCCAGGCTCTTACAGCAGTCAGCTTCCTGAGCCAGCTACATGGTTACTCCAGAAATTAAACACTTCAGGAAGATCTGATCTACAACCCAGTACCTCTGCCACCCCAAAGATTTAAAATACAGTCTTGCACATCTTCCAGAGGACCACAGTCTGCAAGTGTCAGGTTAATTCTGAGCCCCTGGTCACCAACCACAAGCAATGTAGCAAAACTGCTTAACAAGCTAATGCTAGTTGACTACATTGCCACTCAACCCTACGGATAATCTGGAAAAATGCACAAAACTTGACATCATGTGTTTCAGAAGTCTGCTGCTTGGACTAGCGTTGACAAGGATCAGAAGGACAAGATGAATGAGGAGGAGTAAAAGGGCAATCAGGAGCCACATCCCACTGTAGCACCCTTCTACTGACTTTAGAGTAATTACACCCTCTGCCAAGTTTATCCCAGGTAGTAAAAACATGTTGTGGCATGAACTTGACTGAATTTTGGAGAGAACAGAGTCCAGTTACAGCTCTACCTCCCTTCATATTTACGGTATTTCAATGGAGCAACATTTCAATATAAAACATGTATTTCAATGGAGGAAAAAAAAAAAGCAGCATTTTGTCAATGCTATCATGCACGCTGAGACCTACGGCCCCTCCTTTTAGAAACAGTACTAACACCTAATCTGTGCCTGTAGTTAAAATACAGTGCCAACCTTTTGAAATTGAACCTCCATTATCTCCATCAAAACCAAAATTTAAGTACGCTTACTCAATTAAAGCACTCATTAGTGTCTGCAGCATCACAGCATTTCTATATGAACCCAATTCAGAGCAGATGAATTAGCAACCCATTTAAAATAGCACCCATGAAACATCATAAGCATGCTTGTGGGTTTTTTTGCTTCTTTGGGAAAATAAACAGATTAAAGAGTGCTATTCAAAGCGTTGGTTTGCAATACCCGGCACGATCCACCATCAGTGGATGGCGTATCGCTGCTTCATTGAAGCAGCATGCTGGTAGCTCTAGTTCAGATTAAAGAAAATTTGCAGATCATCTTAGAATATTCTCCAAGTAGTATTAAAAGAGTAACGAGGATATAAAAAGAGTGGTAAAGTATACTACTCGTCAAAAAACTTTCTGGACTTTTTTTTTTTTCCTTAGCTCTGCTTACATTGCCTACTCTTAACTTAATTGTGGCAGAAAACATAAGCATGCATTAATTCCTGACTCCATGGTCACTGAGAAGCTCTGAGCCAACCTGGTAGCACTTAAATGCTGTTTTATGACGGCACCTTGCAATTCTGAAAAGCTTTTTTTTATACTCACTACCATCTCAAAAGTCAGTGACTTCAAGTGATGATCTGACCCCTTGGATTTCAAGAGCTGACAAAATCAGTCTACTAACAATAACGGTAATGAAGAGACTGACACACTTTCTTATCTTGACAAACCCTATTTATAAAAGGCAGATGCTCAGTTGTGAAACCAACTGAAATATTTAAAACACTATCTTAGACTGCTTGCCACGTGTCTTAAAAAATAGCAGTAAATAATATAAGATACTGTCTTGTGGGGTACAGGACAGGGAAAAATAGCAGGAATTTTCAAATGGTTTTAGTGTGGGCTTCAGCAGCTTCAGAAACTGAGTACTCCTGCCTCTGCTGAATGATCATCCTGGTGTCTTTTTAAAGCCATTAGAATGTAGTTTAGAACTTAGAATTAAAATGGGTATTCAGTAAATTACTCACATTTACCAAGCAAGCAAAATTAAACTAAATGAAAAATTCAACTATTTAATGAAAAAAACAAATCATGCATTCATGGAGTTGTGCTCACCTGTCATTAGTTTGAGTAAGGAACAATTACCTAAGAACATAATTTTACTCCTTCACAGGTTTGCTATAAGCCAATTAATATCCCTAAAACGACTGTTACATATTGTAAGTTTACAAGGACATTATCAAGGAGAAGATGTGACTGCATACTCCTGTACTCTAAAACCTTATGGTAACATGTCACTGTAGTGGAAAAAAGTTTTAATCAGTTTCTGCAAAATTGTATGGCATTGGCAAATATTTGTCAGATGAATACTGTTCTTAAATAAAATGTTAAACTATACCGGCTACAGACTTAAGTATTTGGTCTTCCCTATCTTGAGTTTAACAAAAAAAATCTTATTAAGAAAACACCTTATTTCTTATTAAGAAATCTGCTAAGCCAAAACATCACTTTACATTTCTTCCAAAAAGGCTTCTTAACGCATAGGTTTGAGTTAGGGTACAATTACAGTAGAGCTTTTAATATTATTAATTTTGCTTATTTGAAAGTAAAATTCTCATGCAAAAAAATCACACACAGTTTTTGTTTCACTTACCAAGGGGAGGTCCATGTGTCATTAGTATATCAATTCCCTCAGGAATAAGGTTCCACTTGTCTAGCAAAGACTGACCTCTGGGTAGGTTAAAGCCCCATCCATTAAACCATGGTGTCCTTTGGGGGAAAATAAGACAAACTGCATCAGTATAAAATCAAAATCTCTTCCCTTCTCCAATTTTTCTGAATTAAAACTATTTCTGTGCCTCAGAGGTAACTTGCAGACAGCCTTTTTGAAGGGGATACCTCTAAAACAAACTGGTTCAAATACACACACTAACCTATGTGTTTGAATACAAAATAATATCCTAGGCTCTTTTGGTACTTCAAGAGTATTCATCTGTGGGGGCATTTACTCACTAGAGAGAAAGGGAAGCAAGTTAAAACAACACAGTCCAAATTTAAAATGGGGTTCTTTTTTCCCTCCCCAAAGTTTGAGGATGTTTAAACATAAGAACACCTTTCTTACGTTACCTACCAAAAGAAACAAAAAATCTCAAAAGCGTTTTGGAGGCAAGAGTCTATGTCTCAGGGCACAGGGCAGCCAGTGGGTACCAGTCCAACAGGGAGGCTGGGATGCAGCGGCTGTACGCACCATCTGCACTGCAGCGGATCACTGCACTCAGACTTGCTCCTTTCAGTACTTTTAATATCAGAACACTGTTACATAACTTGGCTTTGAACTCTTGAGCCTCCTAGAGGTCTTGGTCACACAATGTTTAGTCTCACAATGACTTATTAATTTGAAGAGACCATAGCATTCAAAATTCATGTAGTATTTCTTAAGGAACACTGTGATCCTCAGGCTGCTCCACCATGGCGTAGCATTGCTCCAGACATTGGTTCATGCATCAACCCAAGCACATAGTGATGAAAAGCGAACCTTCTAGGAGTACTTTTTCAACGTATAAAAGCCAAACCAAGTAATTTTAATGCAGGTATATGATAATTAAGCCTTTCCTTATCAGGGGTACACAGAGCAATTCTTCTAAAGAGAGACTATAATATTCACACCTGTTACTAACAACTTTTTGTACAGCTGTTACAACTGTACTGATTTTGTTTTCATCCACGTGTGTCTCCTAGAGCTGGGGCAACAGATTTGGACTTCATTCTCTAGGTAGGACGCTCCTGCCCTAGCCCTAGTTCTTTGGGGGCATCTTTCTGAGAGCTCAAGCTCCTCCTGCAGCCTTCACTGTACTGCAGTTCTGAAAATCAGAAATCAAATTTGGGGGAGGAAAAACCAGCTACAAACCAACCTCAAAGAAAAGCATACCGGTCAAAAAGAGAGAGATCATGAAGAGTCCTACACAATTTCATTATGTGATCTGCCTCCTGTACCCTCTAAATTACACATTCTTTCAGCCCCAAATACGCATTTAAGTGGAAATTTCCTGATGAGGTTATAGCGTCACTTTTTATTTTTTGTAATTATTTTGTTTTCTCCAGACAATAGTTTCACCAATGAAGATTATACCCAGTTATATGTATGGTCTGAATTCCTGACAATGGGAAAACAGCAAGCACTGCTAATATAGGAGCGGGAAGGTCACTAGAGCCATAGTAACAAATAATAGACACATCCCATGTGGTCCTACGGAACTAGTACTTTATACTACACACACATAAGAACTCGTTCGACCTAGCAGACTTCCTGGATGCTGGATGAACGGTAACAAAAGACGGGAAAATTAGATGTCAGTTAAACATTTCATGTGAGCTATGGGTTCCTCATGTGCATAACAATGCAACTTCACCTCTCGCCGCTGGCTTACTGTGCACCCACTGACACACCTAAAACAGTGCCTAAGTTGTAAAGTAAGGTCAGTGTACCTCACAGGAGGTACGCATTTGTATTTCTATTTGCATTTGTATGCAACTGAATTAAAACTGAAGAATGTGTCTTACCTTTAACTAAATCACAAGTGTTTCTGCTTTTCTCCGACTGACCTTCTGAAACACGTATCTAAATTTCCTTTCCTATTCTGTTCCTAAGGTTTTAACATATCAAGATTATTGTAACCTTCAGGGCTGCCATTAAAAGTTAAAATACGGTTTGGCTAAACATTCAGCTACTTAAAAAACCAAACACAGAGCACATAGGTTGAACTTTTTCACTGTCAATTAATGACTCTTTCCCCACTTGCATTTCTCCTGTAGATAATACTGTAGTTACTACACTATAGTTAAACCTGAAACATGAAACCACATCTGTGATCTCTCTGGAGCTCTTTGGAGACTACAACCACAGAAAAACCTGGATTTGTCTGCAGGTTTTTTTTTTATTTTATTTTCTTCTGAAGCACTGTGGGAGGAGGAGGGGAACCAGAGCTCCAACATATTCTTCGTTCACCAGAGCTCTGTAATTAGCTGTGACTAATGGGCACCACCTGGGAATCCACTTGTAAGAAAACTTTTGAGAAGCCTTCCCCGTTATGCAGCATGCACATAAAAAAAGATGCTCGAGTACTTAATATTTTCATCGGAAATAAATAAATAAATGGAGAAGAGAAGGTATGGCTGGAAGGACACCTGGATTACAGACGCAGATTTCCAGCATCTAAAGCATGAATTCTTTTCCTAAATATTCACTTAAAGCAAAAACTGAAAAAGAAATCCTTGCCTGACCGGGCACACCGAAAGTCCCTGCGTTTCTGAGATAGTTCAGACTTCCCCAGAAAGCCAAGAAGAAAGAGGACACGTTCAGAACACCACCAAGAGAAACAGCTTTATGGCACAGATTCAGGTTTAGATGAGATCACAAGGAAGGTCACCCGATGTTTGCACTACACTGTGTTGTGGCACAGACGAAATGGAGTTGATGTACTGTGAATCCCGTGAGCGGACAGATGAATAGCTGTTTATCCCCAGCAAACTTTAAATGTGTGCAGGAAAGACAAAGCCTGCACTGTAGGTAGGCAACATCCTATCAAGGGGCATTGGACAGGGAGATTTTACTTCTTTTAGTGCCCTTTTTTGCATGCATAGCAGTTAAATAGAGTCGCTCTCAACTTCTAAATAATTTAGAGGGAAAAAATTGTGCATGTAGTTATGTGCCTTCTGCAGCGTATTCTCAAGCTCATTACTCACTGGGAGAAACCACCTCCTATCTAGGCAGAAATATTTATAATGAACTTTGGCTGCACCCACCTGTGGTAAGTTGCAATCAGGTGCAAATAATTAGAAAGGCTACTCAGCCATTAGTAACCATATTTAAGATCTGACCTATTTTTCTTTCCTGTGAAGTTTTAAGTAAAAGATTTCAGTTACCTCCTACAACCATTAATAGTATACTTCATTTTTAAGTAGCTGGCAAGAAAAGAAAGCTATCAGCTGTTGAATAATGCCACAAGGGAGGTGCAGACGTAAAAGCCACAGGGACTAGTAATGAGAGATTACAAATGATTTTGTCATTTTACATTTGATGGACCAGAACACCTTCTCATACCCAACACCCAGCGTGATGCAAGTCCCGCTTGCTCGGAATGTCAGCCCGTGTCCGGGAGAACCTAATTGAGCCTCCGATCGTCAGAGCCACGCCGCACTCCACAGCATCCTTCCTCCGCCATCAAACCGTCATGATAATTCTTGATCCCCCACTCACCTGACAGCTCAGCCCTCCCCTGACTGCAAAGCTCCCTTATCATTTAGGGGTAGCAGTTATGCTGGCACCAGATGGGACACAGGGAATATCCTCATGAAAGGCAGACACCTGGCCCATCGTTACTCTGTTCAGTTTTTCATTTCCAGGCAGGAATCCCCACAGATCCCCCTCCACCTGGCGTTTTGGAAGTTACAGTTTCTGCAATTAAAAGAATGCTTATGCAGTAGGCTGTGTATTATCTTCACACCCTGTGCTGCGAGAGACGCAGACTTCACTTGACAGAATACCACGAAGGAGGGGATCTTAAGCTTTGCGACAAGACTCACTCTCCTTTTGCAGGTGCATTGGGAGAACCCCCTGGCAAGACACACAAACCCATCTGCTTTTAACAGCAGAGAACTGCCTCTTCAGCAGGTGACTGGAGCTCCCTTCTCCCAGGTTACTTTATATGGTTTTACTGTTTTACTATTATGTTAAAAAAAAGCCAAAACCACAACAAAACACAAAAAACCAAAACCACAACAAAAAGCCCCAACCCGACAAAATGAGCACAGTGATGGAGCATTATTTTATGGCACAAAATTACAACTGCTCCTCAGTGTGTGCACCTCAGAAGCAACACCATCACATAAGGAAACAGGAGGCACAAAGCCATGGCCAAGTCCATCCAGGTGATAAAGGAATTTCACCTCCTTCTGGAACTTAAACATTTTTAAAGGATAGTATATCCTGCTACCTACTTTCATCCCTCCTCTGGCTCATGAATTTAATTACCTGATCCTCAGAGTTCAAGAACTCAAAAGGTAAATGTACAACGGGACCTTCCATATTCAGCTTTTCCTTTCACTTGCACTAGTAAATCCACTTATTTCAATAGTTACTTCTAAACAGGATTAGAATAAATAAACTCTCTCATGGGTTTTTAATCCCATGTATTCATTCATTTTTAAGGCTACCCAGTCTTTTAGGAAAGCTTCAATTTTATCCTTAATCCAATGAGTAAGATGCACAGGAGGCAAAAATCTCCGTCTGTTTCCTTCCACAGGGTAACAGCCGAGGGGGTGTCTGAAAGGCATCGCAGCAGGAAGCACTTCTGCACAACTAATAAACAATTACAAAATGCTCTTTATTTTTGTCAGCATTCGAATGGAACACACGGACCTGGCTCATGAGAGAGACAGTTCCATTAGGAGAACAGAAACAGTGGGACAGGACGCCAATGTGCACTCCTGTACTCGTTCCGTTACAGGACTAGCTCGCAAACACATCCCCAAAGGATCTATTACAGCCCCAGATGGGAATGGAGGCAGCGCAGCAGCTAGCAGAGAACAAACCATGGAGCAGGGGAGGGGGGGAAAGTGACCTTTGTGCACAGAAGAGAAAAGCCTTTCAATCCTCCTCCCTCCGCCCCGAACGCCACGCACAAATGTTTGCCAGGGCAGAGCAGCACACGTGCCCGTCTCCATTCAGTCAATGGACAGAGCGTGCCTAGTGGGAATACACAAAAAGGGATTGTAGCGAGGGCAAGGGAGAAGGGGAAGAAGGAGACCATGTGTAATCATGGAAACAAAAGGCTGAGGAGGGCAAGTGCACAATGTATTAAGGAAGCACATTTTACAAGGTAAGAGCTTCTTTAAAGGCTCTGAAACTTGCCTTCAGTGCTACAAAAACAGTATTTTTTTTTTTTAGTTAAGCTCCTTCTTATAGTGCATATTCAAATGCTTTTTCATAACAACCACAGCCAGGAAATCTTAAAGGCTAAATGATTTCCTAAATGTGCTCATTATATGCAGTGTTGTGATATCAGTAAGAGGCACAGGCTGGTGGCTCGAGCTGTAGTTATTCCCGCTAGCATTTACCTGCTGTACCTCAGTGTCCCATTTAGAAAGTGAGGGCAGTAACACAGAACCGAAGAGGCATCCCGGGGTCTGGTTCCTTGGGATGTTGCTTACCGTGCATCTTACATCTGCTGAGGCTCTCACAAAAGCAGGTTACCAGTGCTGTGATGGTGTTAGCCATGCTACTGTATCTTCCAGCCCTCCCCACCCCCACCCCCCACCCCCCGTTTTATCTCTCACAACTTACATAGTATAAACTCCAAACACCCGATTTATGGTTTATGTTATAAACACTCGGTTTAAACAATCACAAAGCATTTCAGAAACATAACTCCCACCCATCCACTGTGTCTGGAGGGAAGGTGTCCACACAATGCCATTTCCCTAGGAAGCAGTCTTCCACGACGACAAGCTGCAGCAACCACTTCATTTGCTACAGGCTAGTGTGAGCTGGCACACTCCTTGCACCCAGCTGTTCCCCATTTCTCCCTCGGATTGTACGAACTGATTACTGGAGGCTTAAGCTTAGACTCCTGTCAGATAGAGACCTGTGCCTGGATCTCAGGGAGATATCAAAGAAAATGTTAGGACCATTCAGCACATTCCCTGGATGTGCTGATCTGGACCAGATTATCACCTGAAGGATGGACTGATACAGGAATCAATGCAGCTTTAGCTGTCCATATGTCTGGAAAATGGTACATGAAAAGAATTCCATCCCACACCTTGCAGTTCTTCCCTCAGTCTCTGCACATCTCTGCCTTTGCTGCCTCCAGTCTGCCCAGCTGTTACTGACTGGTAACTGAGCTCTAGACCCCAAATCTAAAGCCTGCTACCTCTGAGGATACCTTTCAGCATTTGGTTTCTCTGCCGGCCCATACCAACCACTGGCAACTTCTGTCCTGTGTCTTGGATGGTTAGCGATGCCTTTTGGCAGATGAATGTCCATTCAGTTCACATGTTTAGTGTTAACAGTACAGTACTGTGTTAACACACAGTATTTAAGACCACAAGTCGTCTTCCGTGGGGAAGACATGTTCTTTTAAAAGAAGAAAACAGAAGCAAGTTGAGTAAAGAAACTCATAGAAATACATCAGGGTTTAAGAAACTTGAGAGCAGAAGAACAGACAGGCAGGAGGTTAAATTGCTAGTAATGTCATGGAGGATTTACAAGACACAGAGGATGCAGAGCACAGGGCTCAAGAGTACACCATGAAGCAGAGAGGACACCACCAGGAAGATAATGGGTACTGGAAAGGAGAGGAAGGGAGAAGATGAATTTCTCAAGTTTATGACTCAGACAACCTTTGTTTAAGTATCTGAATTGCTCATCAAAGAGGAAATTTCTTCCAAACCTTCTGAGGTTTGCCAATCCCTAACTGTATTGCAATTATTTTATTTAGGGCTTTACTTAATGAGATCTGGGAGATATTTTAATATCCCAAAAATATGAAAATAATTCAAACTTGACTCAAGGGCTAATTTCATTCTACTTTTAAAAAGAACAGAATTCACAAAGGCCTACTAATAGAAGCAAGTATTAGAGCTTCTGCATTTCTGTGCTGCATATAGCTGGGGATGGCTTGAAGGACAGACCTGGTCTGAGCCAGCCCTAGCCCCCGCTGCATTCATACACCAAGTACACTGTTCCCACGCACGGCGATGGGTGCTATGGCAGCAGCTCAGGTCTATGAAGTACCACACTGGACTGATCTGCAGAACTGCTTCTCGTTCCAGAGCAGCCACACGTCCCCCTTCATTCCCACACTGCCTCCCTGTACAGGGCACACGCACCCGTCAAGTGTCAAAGGATGCTGTAGGAGTGAAAAGCGCTTGAACGCCTCCAACTGTTAAGGCAGAATTTTGTGGGCTTTGTAGAAACAGAGTCACAGAACATCTATCCTAAAACTCACAACCGAAATCAGATGTCTGATGTCTGTTCTGAGGGACAGGCCAGGGGGAAAAAGGAAACAAAAGGGAAAAAAGCAGCTGGCTGAAATTCCGATTCAGTTTTGCTCAACAGCTGTGCCTGTTATAGAATGATGCTTGGCTTCTTCTAGTAAACATGATCATTATACACTAGTTGTATTACATTTTAAATTAACTTTCTATCTGTCTCTTATTATCCATGCAAGAAGTGTAACCTGACAAAGCTTCCACCCCAGGTAGATCTGGAAGAAGGTTTTGCAAGTAGCCCTGTTTCTGCAATGAGGATACACATTAAAGCAGAGCAAAAGCACAAGGGAAGGAAAGCCCTCTCCCCCAACACACCTACTTGTGCATATCTGTGATCCACTGGGGTAGCGTGTGCGTTTGAAGGTGTAAACCCCCAAAATCTGTAACAGGTGTAATTCCCTCCAGTAGCTTCTGTTGAATGCTTTGTTTATTTATAAAAGCAGCATTTGCAACATACTAACAGAAGGATGGCTGCCTTTGAAACAAGTAAGTTACATTTCAGTGAATTCTGAAACAAATGTTGCTACATATAAGTAAGAATAATAAACATTGGGAGGGAGGTTTGCCTGTCTGCCCTGTTGGTGGATTTGGCTCTTAATCTTAAGAAACAGCATCCAGGAACTTCACGGTTTTGCATACCACTTAAAATAGAATTCTTTAGCATCGCTAGAGAGTCACTCCAAAAGGCTTTGCTGGTCAGAGAACAGCCTGACTAACCTGTGTCAGGTCACCAGTTGGACTTGATGATCTAAATGGTCTTTTCCAACTCCAATGATTCCATGATTGATTAATAAATGCTGAAGCCACAAACCAGAAAAATGCCTGATACACATTTTAATGTAGTGTTTCAGCACCTTTATGTAACTTTACATCTGTACCCTGTGCTGCTCTTAAGATATGTAACTTAATGACATCAACATGAAAGGTGAGTTTTGCCCCAGAGGATGAATTTTGGACGGGGACTCCCGAAGAGCTGCCGAGCCAACGTACCAGCTCACTGCTGCACAGAGGGGCCACAGCCCCCCTGGCCCCATCATCAGTCCTTGCACCAGCTCCACTTTTTCCAGGCTCTATCTACTTGAATCCTAACACATGAGGTAGAACACTAGATAATGTTGATACTCCCATAAGCCACAGAGCAAACCCTACAGATGATGGAGGAAAAAGCAATAGCTGTGCTACCTGCGAGGAATTAGCTTCTACCACTCCGCTGTTCTCTGAAGATAATCCTCTGAAAACAAAGAGACTTGCCGGTTTATGCTTACAGGAATACCTGCTAGATAGCACATCTACGTTTTGAGCCACTTTAGGAATGAATTAATCTCTCACAGTAGAACTGTGGTCAGTACACACCTACGAAGGACCCGGGAGTTACAAAGTCACTCAAACAGCAGGTTTGCATCACAGCCAAATTTAGCTCTCGTTTTTGTATCTCATTGGAGCTTTCCATATAACATACTTCTGTGCTCTAGCACACAGCATCAAGGTGGTAAGATTTTGGTCTTTGAGCCGTTTAATGTTCTGGATATCTGGGTCACCCTTGCTTTTCCTGATCTGATTTCCAGAGTTACAAACCACTTTGTTACTTCTGAAAAGTAAAAAACCCAGAAAAATCCACTAAGCACCAACCTATAGCACAATCACCAGATCACGAACGCTTTCAAAAACTTGAAGTACCTTACAAGTGATAATTAATTTAGCCTCAGAACAATCTGGATACAGCAGTTTATAGAGATACTGTGTAGAACTAGGTTGACTACACCAAGAATAAATTTGCCAGAATATCAGCCTAAGTAACTTGCTTAAAGCGAATCAGATGGTAGACACAAAATACCGTCCTCCATGATTTTCACTATCGGTCTTGAAGTCAATTATTCTTATCTACTCCAATGATTTAAAATCAGACACTGAGATTGCTTTTTGCCAGATGGTGCTGTTTATCTATAAATACCATCACTATTTTTATTTATTTTTTTGCTCAAAATGCTGCTTAGCATTCTTTAAGAAGAAACTGAAACTTTCCAGAATGGTAGGAAAACCAAACAAGGTTCACATGCATTAGTCTTCCATGCACACAAAGCCCACAATATTTAATTGCAGGAACTCGTAACATAATCTTCTGAAAATTTACAGAAGAGAATGGAAACAGTTAGTTATAATTAGGCCACAGGATACTCCCGGAATTTCTTGTTTGTTTGAAGTCTGTGCTACCTTCCGTTTCAGCTTATTCTCGAAGCTAGATGCAAAGTCGCTCACCCTCACTAACCACATGAAAAAAGCTCAAACAATCAAAGAGTTCCTAGTGTCACAATACATGCTTATTTGGCATTTTGGTACAGTACAAAATATCACAGCTGGACTTTAAGCAGTAACACTGTTTACTGTATTTACTATTTTAAGTTTTAGGAAATGTCATGAGACAAATGTCAAGAGATGCAGATTTGCCTCATTTTCTTCATTTGTGAACATCCTTTGTTTTGTACAGAAATTTAACATCTGGCCTACTTAAAATTTCACCTTTACCAAAACCTGTGATCCTACTTTGGAGTCTGCAGGAAGGAAAAGTTAGCAACTCCTGCCCAAACTTCATTCCAAACCACTGTTACTTCATTTGTCAAATCCTGTTGACCAAGAAACAAACAAATTCACACCTCCTTCTCAGCTCAGAAAACCTCAGGAGACTTCTGTGCAAAGCAAGTTCACAGGTACAAAAATCCTACACCTGATATTACACACGATGTGTGCATGTGTGTATATACATGTATAAAAATACATTTATCTCCTGTTTCTCTGCCTGTGGCAAGGAGTCCGACAAATAACTTGCAGAACTGGTGCAATGCACTCCCCAACCAACAAAAACTCCAACCGCGGCAGCAGTCAGGCATGACCCCAGCAACACAAGCTAACATTTTCAGGTTATTACCTGGAGGAGCTGTCTTATGTATGAGCCAATTTAGCAAATCAATTAAAATAATGTAGTTACTTGATCAACAGATGAAGACAAAGGAAAAGAAAAATGACAGAAGAGACTGGGGGGGCGGGGAACATATGAAGGTTATAAAAGAAGCAGAAGCTGCTGAGAAGACTGGAGAGCGCATTCGGCATCACAGAGGTAAAGGAAGCATTATTTTAATTGAAAAGGATCTGTTTAGGTATATGTCACTCACTTTTGTTGGCTTCAAGATGATTAAACAAGGAGCTCAGATTACATGCAGGTCAGTTTACACAACATTTAATTTCAGGCTCACCCACCTTCACGTTGTCCCTTCAAAGAGGTTTGTGGGAGATGCAGATTACCACAGACTGAGTGAGAGTTAATTTGACTCTCCTGGTGAAAAAAAAACACCCTAACATGAAAACTTTAATTAGAAACCAACATAGCAGAATTTTAACCTCTGTATTAGTGACTCCACCTGACCAATAAAACGCAGTTCACACTCTTTTCAATTCACAGCTTGACGGAGAGAGGATTTTGACCCCCACCCCTCTCCCAGGCCACATGCAACACCTAATTCCCCTCAAGAGTGTTAACAGAACATAATTAAGTGTGAGCAAGCAAGCAGCAGAAAAAAAGGAGTAGGGAAGATGTCTTTCTCATTGACCACCAGTCAAAACTCCAGGTTTTATGAAAAGCCTGAGCTGCCTCGTAGTTGGATCAGAGTCCAAAAGCCCCTGTGCAGCCAGTGACCAAACTGCTTCTCCTGGAACTGCAAAGCAGCGGCTCCAGTCAGGGCACCATCCAGTGGGCAACATGCTGGCATGATCTGATGTTTCTCTTGCTACACATGCCATGCTATAGGTTCACAATTACATATTCATCCCTTGGGATCAAGTACACTCGTATTCAAAAAAAAATACAGCTCCAAAGAAACTCGTGAGCTCGTATTACAAGTTCTCACCTGAAGTAAATTTTTTACTGATGAGTTACAAGCCTAGGAACCAGTGGTTTGTAATAGAAAGGCAGACTGACATTTAAATAGAGTGGCACTAGAATAATGGCTTTACATTAGTATTTTATGGGAGGCTGAATAACCACAGAGTTAACATACTGTATTTTCTGGCAATAAAAAATCTGTTGAAAACAAAAGGTCATTTTATTTGATAATGTAAACGAATTAGATTTGTATTGTATGGTCAAGAGAGTAAAGGAAAGATTGATTCTGAGAGAAGTCAATATATCAGGATGGCTAGGATTGGTTCGGTTTTAATTCTTCAACCATGTTGTAAACCCTGCGGTTCATAACCCACAGCTGTATATCGCTGTACAATGTAGGTTTTAATATAGGCCCCAGACTTCAGTCTGATCTGATAAAAATCTGAAACTTGCAGAAGGCCATTATGTGGGCAAACTATTCATTTTATATTCACCTCCTTGTCGTGTCAGTGCAGAGGTCATCTAAAGAGGGGGCCTAATTAATCAAACTGTCAGAGCCAATGAGGAGGAGCATGTTAATAGGACTTTTATTTCACCCAGGAAAGCAGTGGTCTGACAGGAACCAGAAAATATGGCCTTGATGTTGCTGTTTATTAGCAATGCTGAGATCAGTGGTAATAGGTGCCAAGCAGTCTATGTTTGATAAAGTGTTGAATGTCAAGAACCTGCACCAACTAGAAATTAGACTGACATGAGGCAAGAATCTCAGTGTATTGATAGCTACTGGAGAGCAGGTATGGTTTGGGGGATCACAAAACCAGAACCTGCCCAGGACATCTCCTCATTTCTTCAAAAGTAAAGAAAAAAACCAAAAACAACCAAAAAAACTCCTACTAAACCCCAAACCACCACCACCAAAATCCCAAACAAAAATCTCCAGAATAAAATCAACCAAAAAAAACCTCCAAGAAAACCAACAAACCCAAACCATTTTCCCTCGCCCCCAAACACCAAAAACTCACCAGCTATTTTCCTGCACTTCAAGGTGAGGCTTTGCAATATTTACTCCCATTTGGCACACGTAGGCAAACACAGCGGCACTAGCACAGAAAAGCCCTAACGTGGTGCAACAGTGCTGAACTGAAAGGATTGCCTTGATGGGACCCCACGGTGGTATAAGGTCAGCACACCAGTGCGGGACCTACATCCCTGTTATCCTTTGAAGAGCACTGGCAGGACTGTAAATGGTCTGAGACTAGTTTAACAGCTGACACTAACGGATCCAGATCAATGCAGAAGCTGCACCAGGCGAAGGAAGCACGGCATGGGTAGCAGTTAGGTCTGGGCACTTCTTGCCTGTGTCAGATGGAGCACACAAGGAGTTAAACCCTGGTCCCACAAAACACAACGAAAATGCTAAAATAAATGCAGTGAAGATTTCATTTCTTACCCAAAGCCCTTCCCTCATGTTCTTAACACAAAGTGCATGCTCATAGTAAAGGAGAAAACAAGCCTATCTAAAAGGGAGTGAGTGGGAGATACAAGAGATGCTCACAGTTTTTGAAGGGCACTGGACTCATTTTAGCAGCAGCCACGGCATTTGCTGTGTGGGTGATATATGTAAAATTTTAAATTAATTATTTTAGTAATGCACCCCTACGTGATTTCTCAGTCTGCAATGTATTTTAGACTTCAGGCCATGGTAGGCTTTATAATTAACTACTTTCTGAAGCCATTTTAATTAATTTTTTTTCCCCAACACCATTATTTCCAAATGAATAGAGAGCTAACATTAAATAGCCCTCTAAATAGAGAGCTGCAGGAATCTACTCTTGTAGGATAAAGCACTCAGAATCACACCCTCAGCAATGTCCCCAGAAAGGTTTAAGCAAAGAATGTAGCAGCTGAAAGGAAATGTGCTGCCAAAGGGGAACCACGGACATTGATGGGGCATGTGAGTGCCCAGCTAAGTCGAAATTTTTCTTGGTGGAAGAGGAAAGCTGTTGTGTTTATGGCTGCTGCCAAGGATCCAAATATCCTCATCCTGAATGATCATCTTTTTTTTTTTTTTTTTTTCCTTTCCTTTTTTTCCCCCCTTCCCTGAGAACACTCCATTGTCTGGATCTTCCTCTTAGAGCCAGCAATACTAAAATTGGAATCAAATGATGCAGAACTGAGTTCTGTGCCTCTCACTGGGGTGAGTCAGCCTCCCAGGCAGCCGCACTCCATCCCGAAGCTCACAGGGGCTGTTGGAAAGGCAGGAGCCCAGGGTATCCTGCCTTCTGCACTGTGGACAGCTGTTCCTTGCAAGTAGACTAGCACAATTCGGTCTGCAAAGACTAGAGAGAGTTGTCTTCGGTAAGATATTTTCCTTTGGCAGCAAAACCACTCGGAAAACCTCCCGCCTCTCTCCTGAGCCTTCCCAGCTTCTCCATGCCACAGGCACCGCTCCCTTCTAGTGGTACTGTGAGACTGACATCACCCATGCGCAAAAAAATTTGGAACATCTTCTCAGTTATTTGGTTTTACAAGGATTCAAATCTTCAACAGCACAAATTCAGGACCGGGGAACGGTAGCACTGGGCTCAGAACTGGTTATTCTGGGCAGGAACTGCTCCTCTGATGGCCAAACTCACTTAAAGCTTTGTTTTAAAGATAACAAGGCACGCCTACCGTAAAAGAAACATATGAAGAATAATTAAGACACTCTTCCCTTCCTAATCTGCTGCAACAAAGTCCTTTCAAATGGTTAAAATTATATTTATTTCCCCTTACAGTTTCCTACTTTCTAATTTAAACATAAAGCATGCCCCCTATACTTCACAGAAAATGTGTCAGATTGAAAATAAATGCAGAAAGCTAAAGCGTGGTCCAAGTGACTACCTTTTGGAGCTTTAGATGGCCATTTTCACAGCTACAAGGAAAATAAATATTGGTGGGCAAAATCTTAATGGCTACAAGCCTCATTTTTACATTTCTCAGGGGCAGCAGTGTTAGAAACTTGTATTAAAGTCAGTTCACCATTAGCATATGAAGCAGCACAGAAATTTAGAACTATCTTAACTATCGTTTTAAAAAGTATTGAAGAGGGTTTTTCTGCCATTGACAATGTATTACTTAAGCCATTAACAGGGGATTTTATTAGCGTTAGGATTTTATTGCCTAGATTGTACTGTTAGTTTTGGGGGTGGGAAGAGGAGGTTTGAATTTTTTATGTCACACTTTCATTTACTATCACTGCGTAGTCAAGAGTATGACCAAGCAACTATTTCTTCAAAGGCTTTGTAAAAGCGTGTTCTTTAAACTGCTTGCCTAACTTCACGGATATAGCTCTTATTTTGAAACAAAAGAAAATCTGCATGTTAATCCCAATGACATTGCTATAGGAACCTTATTTACAGTATGATAAAAAAACGGTCCTTTCTTACAGCCTCATTAAATCTAAGCCTCATTTAACTACTAGGACATTTTTACAATGGGTTTACTGACATACTATGATAAATGTCTGTATAACATCCTTCAACAATAGCCCCGACTATAGCCATAACCACAATGTGTATAAACACTGCATCAGTTTTAACAATGTGCTGTCCTGAATAGTAGGAAGTGAAGTAACACTAAACACATTTTTACTAACCCCCACATCTCCAAACCTGTTTTGCTTTAGGTTTTTTTCATCGGTTTCTGTTTTGTTTTGGGGGGTTGCTTTGTTTTGTCTTCTCAGCAGGAAAAGAAACATTCCCCTCAAAATTATGAGAATTAAGATACTAAACTTTTTAAATATTACAGGATCCCTTTGAAATTGTGACCTAGGCAGAAAGGTTTCCTGAAATTTGAGTCTTTAGAGATAAAAGGGTTGGCAGCAGGATGAAAGCAGCCCTACCCTTTTTTCCATGTCAGAGAAATGAATGGAATGGCTTATGAATACATGTAACTCACCCATTCAGGAGCCACGCTGGTGCCTATTTGTCCTGAAATATCAGTGTTAGGTTACTGTGCAAAGCAAAATAACTGTCAGCCAGCAAGAACTCAATCCACATGAACAATGAGGGCCAGAACAAGGTTTTTAGAGACTTAAACTTTTCAAACCTCAAGTTAATACAAGGAATTAAAAGGCATTTCTCTGGGTATCATGCTCTCAAAACACCTTTATGAACGGTTAGCCACTGTTACTTACTCTTGGCCAGCAACAGAGAGATCAGGAGTACCAAACTCAAACTGAACGGGCTCAACCGCTTTCCTGTTCAGGGCCGGCCTCTGATTTATTTTCACATCAAATGATATCGCAAAGCTGGACATGGTAAACCTACAATATTTTCACTGGAGACTAGGGTCTGACATTCTGTTTAAATGAAATTTCCCAGTTGTCCCAAACACTTTTTATCTTATTTCCATGCTAGCTGTTTGAAATGTCACTATGTATTGCCACAATGACAGATGAGCAAAGGCACAAGAAAGCAACAGAGCTGGTTTCTCCAATGAACCATGCCTGGCAAATGTGACAATTTACTTTTGCCCCTGGCTCCTGGTCCACTCCCAGGTATTAATGGTAACACGGAGAAGCTCTGCAATGCAACTTCGTGCAGGCTGAAATACAAAGCACAGGTTAAGAAAATTCTGTATGCATCTATGCACCTATGTATATACATACATGCATTATTAAAGAATACCACTGATGGCCAAATCTTGCAAATATTTTTTTATTTTACTACCACAGGTTCTCTCACCAATGTTAGAGAGAGACTGACAGCAAGAAAACCTGGGCAATACAGAAAATTGATCCACGCAGCCATAATACATATTTTATGTGGATTAATAGACTGAGGCTTGGGCAGTATTGGTAATAAAGAAAATATCCTTCAGAAAACTTTTGCTTTTCAGAGTTGATGTTTCCTGCTCACTGGGATTTCAGAATCTGCAAAAGCTTCCTTTCAGTGACAGTAGGGAGAAGGCAATGATAACATGTATCATTACCCTAACTTATGTGCATATTTCTATTAATTATAATTAATTGTTCCAAGGAGAACATGAAGATCAAACTCTGAACTTGGGTTTCTCTTTTCTAATTTATTTTTTTTTTTGCTTTAATTATATAATAAACTTCTGCCTTTAAAAGGCAACTTCCTTCTATAGGCTTGCTCTATGACATATAGAGCTGGTAACCACTAGAAGAAATACAGAAGGGTTTATATTACCAATTAGCACCTGAACATTGCTTATTCTCTCTCCTCCATTTGAGCAACTGCTCACCCCGAATAACACTCCATTTACTTCAGCTCAGTGAGATAGGTAGACTTGCCTCTCATGGCAATGACTACTCCTGAGCAATGCTAAAGACAGAACAGTGAGCATTTGTATGCTGTAACCTCCACCTAGGAACATCCAGCACCCGTATCAATGTGTGTGAAATGCTGGTCTCATTGAAGTCAACGTTCAAAATTTCACCCATGATTTATTTTTCAATAAGTCATCTCTCACTGTTCTGCTCTTTGATATTGCTCTGCTTCTGAGAGTGCAGAAGATATGAAAAGGTGCATTTCTATTAGCAACATCCACTTTAAAACTTCACATTCCACCCTCTTGGTAAGGTTCTGCTGCCATCCATTCTCTGATACAAGCCCATACTCAGCCTTCACCTGCCTTTATCCTCAGAAGAAATAATTTTGACTATCACAAAACCCTCTGAGAAAAAAAACCAACACCACCACCCCCAACCCCCCCCCCCAAAAAAAAAACCAAAAAACAAAACAAAAAAACCCCACCAGAACAGAGGTCATCATGGTCTCTCTCATAAGCATTAGGAAATGAACTTTTGAGTAATAGATGCAGGGTAAAAAGTGTTCTGCACCATGGTTTGGCCAGTTTCCCCTGAAGATGTAAATCTATGCAACTACCTTCTTTAACAGCACACAACTGAAGCTCCAAATGATCAGAATCTTCCATGACTAAGACAATACAAGAAAGATATACTGTATTTTGGGGATATGTTTTCAGAGCTTAATAGTGGGACGCATCTGAAACCTTCCTCTTCCAGGGATGCAGGAGATAACCTGGCCCCAGAGGACCCATAGCCCAAGCCATTTCCTTAGTTTACTATTCCCTAGCTACAGCTGGGAGAAAGAAGGGGGAAGGGAAGCAGAAGACTGCAGATGGTCACTTCAGTTTATTCAGTACTCTAGTGGTTAAAAAACTTCCTCAGAAAGTCCTCCTCATTCAGGAGACACAAATTAAATACTCCTTAAAAAAACAAACAAAACCCCATAGGAATAGCCTCACCAGCCTCTACAGGGCAATGCCAAATAACTACATGCATGCATGCATGCACACACACTTATACATAACATATTCTCTATATTTTTTAATAGATACATATGAACAAGATATGCTTCATCATGTGCTATGCAATTGCAATCAAATAAAAAAAAGTGCACAGAAAGTGAGCACGATTTGACGTGTTAGTCTGACATACTTGCATACCAAAACTTTGTTCACCAAATGTTAGAGCAGTTTAACTTCTGCTTGTAAGTATGAATTTTTAAAAGGGAGAGCAATATTTAACTTTCTGCTCCAACGTCTAATTGCTTAACTGCAAGTTGTATTCAGATAGATGAATTAGCAAAGCATTTAAAATACAAGCTATTGCTGCCTGTCCTCAGGAATGAGTTTTCCACAGTGCTTCACACTTCTCAGAGCCCAAACCACTGCCACAATATCCCTACCGAGGTAAGTT
The DNA here is from genome assembly GCF_023638135.1 of Falco biarmicus. Lineage (NCBI taxonomy): Eukaryota > Metazoa > Chordata > Aves > Falconiformes > Falconidae > Falco > Falco biarmicus. The sequence continues at coordinate 24,953,404 of NC_079297.1, forward strand.
TATTCCTGCGGTAGCTTCATTTCCGACAATGCATCAGGAACAAACATGACCTGTTATTATTAGGTACAGTGAATGAGTCCTTGTCAGCTAAATTTAGCCACTCAGAACTCAAATGTTTGGTACAAGCCAATTGGCTGGGCTCCTTTATAGGCGATGGAGAAAGACGTGTCCTCACGAAGGGTACAACTTGTCTATAAGCTGATGTTCAAAGCGGCTGGGATGGATTGCAGGTGCTAGTTTCTATCCCCTTTAACTAAAAAAGTAGCTCAGGAACTCTTGCTTGGCTTCAGCCCTCAGCTTTTAAATACAGAAAAAGCCATCAAATCTCCAAACCCCCAAAACAGTAACACAAAATTACTATACCTTAAGGAACAACATCTATTATATAAAATAAAGCTTCTGCAAAAACGTGGTGAGAAAGGTGTTTGTTCACATGAGCATGCTTGTATATATACAGCATATAAAATCTGACACCTAAAAAAAATATATATACCAACTTTTGGCACAATTGAAAACCCTTCAGCATGTTTCTTCTTTGAAAGTGTGCAATGCTTATAAGGAGGCAACTGTGATACTGCTTTTAAGCTATTTTAGTAAGGGCCCTTGACAAGCTTCGCATAAAATATTCAGCACTGATGCTTTCAAGTCCACACAATTTAACTTAAAAAGCTTTCTGTCTTCAGCCCACATTATAAATAGGGTTATCATAAAGGTGGTGTGTGGATTAGATGCCTTCCCTTATCCTTCCCATCTGCCTTTCTAAAGCATGATAGTATTGGATGGTCTCACAAACACAAGCAAAAAATGAAAATAATTTCTTCTCAGAATTAAAATTGTTTAATGAAAGTATTAATAGTTTTTAAGAAAATTGGAAGAATTTAACATACTGCATCAAACAATTACATTGTATCTCCAACAGGTAACAGTACAGCTGAAAAGCAGTTTGAACTATAAGGGTCTTTTACTTATTTAGTTGTCTATTATAAAACTGTACTGGCCATGCCTTCTGTTGGGAAGGCTTTTGCCTTCCAAGCTAAGTTTTGAAATGAAATCCTGGCTTTACAGAACTAAGGAGCCAATGCTCCAGATTTCAGAGGGAGCTGGCTTTCATTCCTAATCTTTTATTTTTATCTGTATAATGAACCGATACCTGTTCAATGTAAGGAAGTTCTTAAAATAGTACACTGAAATACTGAAAAACATCTACACTGTGGAAAACACAGCACCCACATTAACTTTTCAGACTATAGCTGCAACGAAGGACTCTTTGCAGGCATAAAGCAAAAGCCGTTTTCAATTTCTTACAGGCCTGGAGATTTCAGAGTATTTTTCTAAGCTATTCAGATGCCAAGGCTGGCATCAAGATGGAGATACAGTTGAGCCTATATGCTGTATTTCATAATGTAAATCTGCAGTCCTTAATCAGGCAGAACTCCAAGTGCGGTGTTTAAGGTTTTCTCAGCTGTTGTCGAAGAACTTCTGGATCAAGCACATGATTTAAAGCCTACTGAGATCAGTGGAAAAAATCCTACTGACATCAATAAGCTTTGATCAGACTCAGAGGACCAAGTCAGAAAGTTATCTAGGGCCTAAAAATGCACCCAGTGAGTTTTCCAAAGCACTGATGCAGCCTTTCTGCAGGTGCTGAAGACACTTTTATGACTGAGTGCTTTCCACATGGATTTTGAAAGCAAACATTCTCAGCTGAACAACACCAGTTTTGTCAGCTCAGCATCAAAACTTCTAGTTATCCTAGTTTTCTTCTCAAGTTTTCTACATTCCTATCCCGACTATACTAACCAGGCATTTTCTTTATTCTTTGTTTCTTTGGAAATCTGGTGTCTCTTTTTTGCTCTCATGCCCACTCCCAACTTCTTCCACCTCTCTGTTTGGTACACTTGGGAGTTTTATCCTTGACAATAGAACTTCATGATAAAATAGAAACTAATAACACTTTTAACTTCTACTCGTGTTATGCAAAGATATTTTAACTTCTTTTGAACTCAAGCTATAGGAAATGGTGATTTCAAACTGGACTTGATACATTATATGGTCATTGAGATATTTCCTATAAATATTTCAGATGGTAATTCTATTCTTCCCAAAGAGAAAATGACTTAATTATCAGGGCCTTTTGCTCACACTATTCATGGAAACAGCTATACTTTTTTAGCATATTTAAAGATATTAAATTATGAAAACCAGTTCACATAGGGTAACTAGCAGAGATAATTATCTGATAGCTCATTATGATGACTACAGCAATTTATTAACAATAAGTGCCACGTTTTATAACATGGCACCAAAAGCAGATACTACTGCACAGCCAAAAAAGCCTCCTTGGGCACTAGCAGATTGAAAACCACTGCAACGTGTTAGTCCAGTCCTGTTCAAATCCAGATGCTCCTCTCTGCTGTATCAATATTGCATGGCCACTGCAATCAATTTCCTTGTCCAAAGCTACCCAGGTCAGCCTGCTGTCTTACAAGAGCTATGTATGCACATAGGTAAATACGATTTGCCATTTTCTATGTTTTATAATCTACCAGTTAACCTTTAAACATGTTTACCAAAGCCTCTACGAGCACAATGTCTCATTCTGGCTGGAGAATATCAGGCACACAATGCAAGGTTTATACAGTAACTTCTGCTTGACTGCAAAATGTATGAAAACAGAGTGACTCCCTGCCTGTCTTGAGGGGAACAACGGTCCTCTGTCTCCCCATCCCAGATCTAACAGTCATTTACAGGGACTGAAACTTCATCTCCCACCAAAAGGAGAAGTTTGCCCATTGATTTAAACTGTGCCAAGATGTAATTCCAGGTGACTACTGGCAAGATATTTACTGCAGTTATTGCAAATGTATTTCATTAACAGTAACGATACTAAAACATTGGAAATCCATGAAGGTGGAATCAGAAGGACCAGACCAAACACTCACAGGAGTCAATGGAAAGACGAAGTGAGCTCTGGATCATACCTTGCTTACAGAGCACCACCGTCTTTACAGCCAGCAACATTTTACACAGAGGATTAGAGGCATATTACCGATTATCTATATAAAATCCCCATAGAATAAAATGTAAAAGAGTAGATGTGATGGATGCAAACACAGTGAGGAAGCGGGAAGAGAAGGAAGCTCGTGTTTCCACAAAGAGGCAGAATTACCGCCGCGCCTTCAGGAGAGCCGCTTACAACAACTGAAATCCTTCACACTGAAATTTGCAGGATGGGATCCTCTGCTTGCTTTCAGCAACCTCATCGCATTGTGTGAGAAATGAAGCATAGGAACCACAGCCTGTAAACTCCTTCGCTTCAAGTTTTAACAGCAGCATTTCAATTCTGAACAGTTAAAGCTCAGGGTATGTGACCGGGAGCCACGGAACAGTGGCATGAGATGGATCTTCTGTTCAGAGCCTGGGGAGCTCCCTGTGCTGCCTGGTTACCTTGAGGGTGGCTGTTTTAAAGAATCACCACGCTAATGAAAAAATCTACTTTCTGGAACAGAATATAAAGAAGGAGCAGTTTGCCCTTTCTTGTCAGCTTTTGCTGGAGTAAAACGAATTCACCCGAAATACAACCATCAGAGTGGGGTGAGAGGAAAGTGCAATATAATTAGAAGTATCACATGAAAGCTGTGATATGAAAGTCACAACCCCCTCCACCCCCACCTATTTATTCCAACTAGAATAACATCTTTTGCTCACACCAATATTTACCTCCTTGTTATTTAAAGAGGAAAAAAATGTCAGACCAACTTTTAAATTAACTTACGTACCATGCCTCCAGAAATGATTAATATTTCTTGATAGTTAACAGCCGCAATAAAAGAAAAACCTAGATTATTGTAACTGCAGAATTTCTTTTTGAACTAAAGCTTATTCCTCAAACAGTAAGATTTAATTGCTCGTGTTGTAAGGTCAGCTGCTACAAAATCATGATTATCTAAGATTTTTAATGCACAATTCAGCATGTTGCTTCTGTATGAAAAGGCCAGTGCTTTCAACAGGTAGGCTGGAAAACACAAGGGACTTCCATTAGAGAAACAAAAAGGGCAAACAAGAAAATCTGCAAGAGACCCCTGGGGAAGACTTACCTGCAGTGCTTGCTTGCTATCAGCCCTGATGGATTGAATCCATCACCAAAAGGACCACCCATCCCTATGAGCTTCTCCAGACCCTGGGAAGAGCACTACAGCTTTCCAGGAGTCGCAGCTGTACACAAGTTCACCAAGTTTATCTGAATTTGCACCAGGTGTTGGCCAGAAAACATCCAGAAAGTAGAGAAATACTGAAGTTTGGCTTACTGTGCATGCAGTTTCAGTTCGCAATGAGCGGGATGGCTTCTGATTATTTGTTGTTAGTTTTCAGTGTTCATGAAGGAAGAATGCTGACACCGTCACTCTTTTTATTGCTCGCAAAAAGCATTCAGTCTCCAAAAATATTGTTGACTTTACCGATTGGTTGCTTTCTTGTGCAATTTATTTTAAATAAGTTCTCTTTGGAAAGGATATTTTGGAATACACAATTAGAATAATTAACAACCAAATTTAAAATAAGAACATGGTGGAACGCCATTCAAAATCTTCAGCACATTGTTAGCATAACCTTCGCATATTGTGTAACTAAACATAAAACCCAGCGTCATAAGCAGCTGCAACCCCTAGCACAGCAGGGGGTGAGGAAAGACTGCTAAACAGAAAAGTAGCTTGACGTGTGGCTTCTCTGTTCTCTTCAGTGAGTTTATCACAGACTTGTAGCAAAAATTATTAATATTCAAACAACAAACACCGGCGGGGAAACAAACTTACATTTCTGATTTAATTAATACAGATTTTTGAGTTTTTACATAATGAATTCTAGTTTATATTAAGTACATCATTAGCTGTCCGACACAGTAATAATTTTTAATATTTGCCCTCAATCTGCAACTACCCACACAAAGTCTACACTAACAATAATATATTAAAATCATTAAAATCCTACACAATAAGCAACGTTTAATTGTTCCTAAAGTTAAAAGCCAAACCACTGAACTGGCAGAAGTCCCCAGATAAGCTCTTAGAATCCCGGTTTGCTAAAAATGATTTTTACAGGATTAGTTCCTGCTTTTGGAGAAGATAATGCCTTTTTTATTTTAGCTCATACAAGTAGTTCATATTAATGTTTCATTAAAATGGAAAAAAATAAACAAACTGGGAATCAGAAAAGCAAACGTACCACCTGCAATTTGTGAATAAAAACTAAGTATGAAAGACTAGGTCTATTATCTCTGCAATCTTGGAAAGACTAGCTTGACCAGGAACAACAGATCAATTTTAAAAGTGAAACAAAGGTAATGCTTTTTCTTATAAAATAAAATGTGCTGTAATGAACTTTCTTTTTCCTTATGTATTTAGAACTTCTAAGGTAGTTTTATTCTGGTAAGAGGACAAATTTGAAACCCTTCTCTGTGTTCATTCATAAACTAATTCTAATAATTTGCATCCAAAGATGGCTTGAATTAATGACCAAAAAAGAGTTTAAAAGCATAATTCATCACTTTATAAAAAGAAAAAATTAAATGTACATATAAAAATATGAAGTGTAAAAATGTAAAATAAAAAGTTTAATGACTGCAATGCATAGTAAGCTATGCTGCTACTTAAATAAGAGTCAGTAGCATTCACCCAAGGTTAACAAGATTGAAACACTGCCACACTCAACTTTCTTCAAATTTATAATCACTCATAGATATTTAGTAAGTACAATAGCAAAAACAAAAGTAAAGCTAATTATAAAAATTACTCAGACGTAAACCAGCCCACCCTGGAAAAAAAATAAAAATTAAATGCTTATTTTTACCAACAGGTAACTTGGCAAATGGTAACATTTATTTTCCATCTGCTCCTGAGGTTTTTCCATAAGTAATACTACCTAATCTTTCTGCAGCTCCTTTACAGTGCCATGCTCTGCTTCCCACAGCACGCCCTCAAGTCTGCACCTTGCCCCTGTTTATCTACCTTATCAGCTCAGGAAGAAATTTCGGCAAAACTCTTCCTCTGGTCACCGATATCTCTGGGAACCGAACCCATTAAGATATTTCTGACCCCTACTCATGCTATTTTAACTGTCTGTTGTACAGGAAGGAACTGATAAAAATAGGATTACAATGCCCTCACAGATGAACTAGCAGGAGGCTTGATTGTGATTGATGCCTGAATAAATATACAATAACAGGCCCTACATTTCAACACCGCTTTTGATAGAAGGCAAGAAGAAGTGTCAGTTTTCACCGCCTGGACTGCAGGACTCTCTTCTCAAATACCTGGGAAGTGCCTTTGACTGAAGATTCAATCTCCTACTTTTAGTCTGACTTTACGTAAAAGACCAGGAGGTGGTTATTAGTAGGTAGGAATGAATATTAGTATTAACTTGTGAGGAACAAAGGTACATTTCTTCCCACAGGTGCTTATGTGTGGCCCACCCCCAAGTTCAAATGAAGGTCTAAATTCCTTTGAAGTCTAAATATCTTCCCCAAAGACACTCAGTGCCAAGGTGGGTCTATTGGAAAAATAAGCAACATCCTAACAGCTCCATGGAAAAAAAGTGGGCTGGACTCAGAGTCTGGGCTGGGGAGAGGAGGGCTGGGATTGCCCAGGTCTTTGACAGCTCATCACCTCCTTGGGAGAAGTTCTCAAAAGGCATTTGGGTATAGACTTGGTGGGGGTTTCTATAGTAAAGGTGCATTAGCCAGCTCATTGCTGGGTTTGGATAACAGAGAGCACAGTATTTCCAGCCAACAATTTCAGATGGTTTTCCCTGACTCCATTGCACTGCAATACAGACTGAAGCCTGTCTGCATTCTTTTAATGTTTCTTAATAATTATTGAGTGATGTATTTATCACCCTAAAGACAAATCTCAGACAGTGAACTCGGTGCATCATTTTTATTAACCTTCCACTTTTTGGAGAAGAGGGCTTCAAGTGTCCTCAAATCACACGTTATCAGCTCCCACTTCAAGTAACACAGCTATCTATTCCACTTCAACAGTATCTCAAATACGCCCCTTCTTATCCTGCAAAAAATAGACACCTACTTAGCCTTCCAGTGCAACGATCCAGCCGAGAACTTCAGCAAGTACACAAACTTCACGCAGGCAAATGGTCCCTCTGGCTCCTTTGAAATCATCATGAAAGCCTGCATCTGTTCAGTACCTAGCTGGATCATATCCTGCTAAAAATAACTTAACTGTAACACTTGGCACTTTTCACAGTGCTTCATGTGCTGTAACTACTGTCCGAATGGCAAGCAGTGAGGAAAGCATACAGATATTATAAGCCTCATTCTATAGATCAGCAAATGAAGGCAAAGAAACCAGTTACTTCCTGCTCCTCATACAATGAGACTGTGTCAGAGCTGGGACTCCCCTTCCCTGTTCCCTCACCCATACGCTCCATCCTTCTGGCACCCGTGCGGCTCTCAACTGGAAGCACAGTCAGCATATGCAGCAGCTGCCTAGCAGTCTGAAGGTCTGCAAACAAACTTTAAAAATTCAGTTCCACTAATCACCACAGTCTGTAGCAATTAATATAGTTCAAATACTATAATTAAAAATAGTAGTATCATCAAACTGTGATATATATACCAGCACAGTATGATTCAAGAAGCAGAAGGACCAGATCTCCTTCTACTAGCATAGTAACTGTGCTAAATATTAATTTTGAAAGCATTTCTGACATGCATGAGACTGGCTTTCACAAACTACAGACACTTTTCTAACACCAAGAAGCCATATGAACCAACAGTTTGCCTCCTGAAGAAAACAATGCATTTACTGTATCTCTCTCTTACCCACTTACCTTTCTGAAAGGTGTCTGAATCAAAATTATTTCACAGCAGTCACCTATGTGAACTTGCCTTTCATGTACATGTCTAGTGCAAATCATGTGGCTTTTTGATGGGTACAGTAACTTCTTAATGCACTTCTCCTCAAGGGTTCAACATGCTAAGAACATATGCCAGCTAAGTGACACTGAAAATATATCAAGGCCACTTTCCATTCCCTGCTTTATACAGAAAGCACTAATTCAAATGGGCCATCCTTACGTTTACCTAAGCGCAAAGACAGGCACCAAACCCGTCACGCCATCTCTCACTATTCATTATTGGCAGATCTTACTGCAGTACTAATTATGATCTGAAGTCATCGTTCACCAAGAGAGTAAACCCCATCTCAGTGTACCTATGTACTCGATCAAACCCCCAAACCAAAGCACTGCAGGAACAAGATGCAAAGCATTTACCCAGTATGAACTTGGCCAGTTCCAAATCTGGAGCACCACTGCAGCAGCTGTAACCGTGTCCCTGCTGCAGCCAGCACACACTCCCTATCTGATGCTCTGGGGAATGAATCACAAACCCGGCTGACTTGGAGGAAGTTTGTATGAACAAGTAACACGGCAGAGCTCAGACCCAGCATTACTGACTGCGGAACTGAGATTAAGCTGTCTCACAACCTCCCTTCCCTTCACCGGTTTCAGTGGGATTTAAATGCTTGCAGGGTGACATCAAAATTACTGTGTTCAAAGTCATTTAATACAGCATCTCGCTGCTTAGTGTCACTGGAGAAGGTGCCCTCTTCCGTCCGGAGAAGCAAGAAATCCCTGCTCAGAGTGGTCAGTGATGTACAAGCACCACACAACACCACGAGGGATTTCTTCGTTCACACTGTGATACTCCCTGGTGGTGTTTGTTTGTTTTTTAATATTATTATATATTACTTTTTTTATATTACTATAGCTGTGGATTAGTACAGTCTTAAATCAAGGCTGTGACCCATATTATAATACCTTTTCTTCTCTGGGTTATGATGATTCAGCTGTGATTTGAACAGCATGCCATTCCAGCCCAGCTGTGACAAACTCTCTGTGCTACAGTTATAATGTAGAAATCGATTTTTGCATTGAGTTTGTAAAACCAAGCCAAACATACATAAAAGAAACTGAAATTTCCCAAGATTGTTTTTATTCCACTACTGATGATGCAACTCATTATTAAAGTTCACGTAGATGTACACAACGTAAAAAGTCATAAAGCAAAATATTTTTTCATATTGCGATTTAAAATATCTTTGAGTGACATTTAAATTCAGTTGGCTACTAACCAAATGATACGTACCCCCAAGCTGCACAGTAAGAAAGCACTTAAACCCATGCTGAACTTAAGCAAAAACATAAATCTTACAAATTTCACAGGATGAACACGTGCACTTAAAATTAAGGCAAGAGTTTACTGTTGTTTTTGTAAACGGGTGAATGAAATTTCAAAGACACACACACATATATATATGTGTGTATGTAAAATTACAAAACAATAAAGCTCTGTCCATGATGACTGCTGACAAGTAACAGACAATTCAAAGTCTGAAATATTAACTGAAGAATTTGAAATATTAACTGAAGAATTCTATGTGAAGTACTTCTACTAACAGATCCTGGAGAAGCAGTGAGAAATGTGGCACTGATCTGTACACCGTGAATTAAGAAGTGATACTAAGAATTATCTCCTAGTAAGTCTAAATTCAGCACAGAATAAAATTACAGTGTAATTGGGGTGGGGGAGTAGAGGAGGTACAATTGCTCTAAGAAAGGAGAATTATAGCTAGTCAGCTGCTAAGATTTCAAAATGCTCCAAAAACCCAGCTCCATTTTCATCACATTTAATTTTTGTAAATACATTAAATTCAGTCAAGTCAGTAAATTGAAATAATATAGAAGACTGCATCACCCCAGACTTTGGCAAAATGTGAAATAATGCCTTTCCAAAAACCTAGAATTAGCTTGCCTGTGAGGACTATCACACGGATGAATAGTGGCTAAAGGGCTATAAACAGATTGCAGCAGCACAAGGGAAGTGCTAGTGGATTGCCACAGGGATTGGTATTAGGATCAGTTTTATTTAACATCTTTATTAATGATCTGGAAGAACGGGTAAACAGCACATTAATTAAATTCACAGATTTCAATATAGTGAGAGGTGTTATAAACATGACAGTGGGGAAAGAAATTATACAAGAGGAGGTTAGAAACACTGAGAGAAGTAAGAAAACGGGATTCCTTCTGAAAAAAACAGGCTAATACATCTGAGAAGAATTAAAAAAACATAAATAATTAGTGAGAGGAAGAAACCTGAAACCCGTTAAGCTAAAACAAAAGACCTAAGGGCAGCAGCTGACAGCAGATTATGTATGAGCTTGCAACATGAATGGGAAAAAGAATAAAATGATCTGGGCTACGCACATAGATGTATCACGAGACATCAAAAAGACAGTGTGACGCAAGTCTGGACTTTCTGCGGAAGCAATGAAACATACGATCCCTGTACAACATCAGTATTTGAACTAGCCAAGGATCTCCCCTTGACATACAGTACGTCAGTGACACCCAGGCAGAATACTGGCATTTGGTTCTGAGCTTCTTGTGACACTTTTTGAAAGGAAAAAAACCCCAAACATCCAACCAACCAACCAACAAAAAACCCAACAGCCAACCACAAAAAACCAATACCCAGGAATAAAAAAAAACCCCACCCACTAGAAATAAGAGTGAGCAAAAGAAAAAAATCTGAAAGGATTACAAAGACTTAAGTATATTATGTAATAGACACCAGGGTCCGAAAGGTACACAAATATAAACATCACAAAAGGTACAAGAAACCTTTAGGATCACCTTATCAACCATGGTACACTTTCTATTTTTTTAAAAATGAGAATAACTTTGGAAGAATATAAACCAAGTATTAGTTCCCATTAGTAACACCTACCACACTGTGGAACAATCTTGAAAGGAACTAATAAAACTCCTTTTCTCCATTCAATAAAACTGCGCAAAACATTCAAAAATACAGCCTAGGAGACAATTCTGTAAGGGCAGAATGGCTTAATAGGCCTTTTCCATCCCTAACTTCAATGATTCCATATGAGACAATAAGCAGAGAGACAACCCTCTGCAAAATTAAATCACTGGGAATCAACTGGAGAATGAAAATTAAATCACAGCAAAGTATTTTCTTCTTTGTAAGCATTAGCATTAATCACATGCAAAAGTAAAATATTAGTTAATTTAATTCTCTGTGCCTTCCAGACTCTGGTCGAAATGAATCAATGCAGGAAGAGTGATTTCTCTGATAATTGGGGAAATGATAAGGAGGGAAGAAAAAAGAAGAAAGAAGAAGAAAAAAAAAACCCAGTACAAATAGGTGGTGAAAATGAAATTACCAGAAAAGGACTAGAGAACACCATGTTAGGGGACCCATTTCTTCTGAATTCCATGTAAGAACAATATATGTAAAATTTTACAGTGGCGACTTTGAAACAGCATTATCCAAAGACGGCTAGAATTGGAAAGAAACTCACCTTGGACAGTACAAACCATACTAATTTAAGTGACTTATTAATAGCCTGCAAACCCCTGAAAAAAAGGCTTGACTATACGGCACCTTCAAACGGTTAGCCCTCTGTAATGGCCCAGGTTTGCTGCAGGGAGAAGGTGGTGGGAACCCAGAACCCCAGCCCCTCCTCAACTGACACAACGCAGAGTGGGCACGATGAATTTGCAGGGCATGATGAATTTGGGAACCCCTTCTCCTTAAACTGCTGCGGAACAGGCTACTCGGGTGCGTGCCAGCCGCTCCCTCGGCCAGTTGTGTCAGCATCACGGCGATGATGAGGCACAACAGAGGGCATCGCCGCCACGGCAAGCGCGGTGTCACGCTGGCGTTTGGCTCTGCTTTTTAAGCCGCGAAAGGTCAAACTGGACAAGCCACAGCCTAACGAAGCAGTGTGTAGCCGGGGGTGAGGCAGCACAAAGCCTTTCAAATCGGTGGCTAAATGATGGCACGAAGCAGTAAGGGACTGGAGTCACCAGTGTAGCCAACAAGAATCCAGGTGTGGGTTTCGCTGGGAGTGAAGATTGCACTGGTTTTGCAAAAGCTGGTAATTTAAGCTTGTGAACTACAGAAATAGAGGTATGTGTCGTGGGAATACGGAAAAACGGGCATGAACACAGCAAGAGGCAAGCAGAGCAGCTGAGCCAGCCCCTGCTGCCTCAGGGCCAGGGTTTTTTCCAGACAGCAGCCCAAGTACTTTAGTTCAGTGACAGACTTTATTGAGCTGGCAAAGAAATATGTAATCAACATCAGAAAAAATTTAAAAAAACAAACCCAAAGGAACAGTACAGAAAAAAATAACTAGGGGTCTGGTTTGTTTCTTCTGATACATTTTAAAAATAGATACTTTCCTCCTACAGGGAGGAAATACTGTATTTAATTAGAAGCATAAATCATTATGCTTTTATAGTTAGTAATATCTTCTATAATGAAAGTCGATTAGCTTCTCACTACATATGCTGTTTATTGTTCAAATTTTACGATAAGTTCTAATAATGGAAGTGTTACAGATCAGTTTGGTGGGTTTTTTTGGTTTACATTCCACCAACTCTTACATTATTCTTTGTTACAGACACATCAGCAGAAACCTGTCTGGCTTTCTACCTACTGCAGAAAAATACACACTATCTTAAAGGATCCTCTGAATTTTATTGGGATAGATTTATCTTTAGAACTCTATGATAGCGTTGAATTTTAATCCTCGCATTTAAAAATGGGGCCGGTTCTCATCCCCACACACCTAGCGAGCAGTAGTGGTGTGACAGGCTCGTCCCGCTGCCACCCATTAGCTCTCTATCAACACGTAGCCGCAAATGTCACTAACTTCAGCAATTTTCTATAGGGCTGCAATTATTTTCCTCTTTCTATTTCCCCCATCCTACAGCTACACAATCAAGACGTAAACACAAAGAAAGTGCAGCAGACACATCACTGATTTCATTGCCATTTAAGCCAACCCTTAGCAGCTCTGTGCCATGGACTGATGAGGAAAGCGCATTAAGCACTTGCAACAGAACATCCAAGCAGGTCTGTTTTGCAGCCTGATTAATAGAAACAACCTCTAAGGACTAATCACAAGTCGAGCCCTGTTTTGTAGATTAATAGAACAAAGGCACAAGAGAATAGGGAAGGTTACAGGACTAGAATATAAATAAGAAAAAGGTGTACACTCTAGGTAGTTGGACTGCTAGTAATTATCAGCTGAAGGCACATCCTTACAGCGGGGTCTCGCTGCTCTGTGCTAAAGCAGCTCACTTCCAGATGGACGATCAGCCTCTGCATCTCTGAATATTTTATCTATCTTAACTCCAGAATTTATGAAACAACAAAATCCTTTGCTGAAACAAAACATACTTTCACCTCACACTTTAGGCATCACTTAAATTTCTGTTGATACCAGATGATTATAAAATTTTCAGGAATTATACTTACCTTTCAGTTACGCATAGACCAGCGAATACAGTACTGGAATATAACAAACAACTGTTACTAAAAACACTGCTGCCACTACAATATGTTAGCAGATGCTAAGACCCAGCAGAGATCCTACACAGCCCACCTGACCCTGCAAGGAGGTGTGCTGCTCCTGCTGCGCCAGCCTGGCCAGCGGATTTTGCTGGCCCTGAGCAAGATTCCACCGCATGTGGGAAAGGTGTTCAGCCAGAGAAGAGTCCTACAAATAAATACCTTTGAACCAAAATGCAAGGTAACAGACCTTTTTTCATCACTTGGAATTTGCTAACGTTCAACAACAATTAGAAGCTATGCATGAACTATGTGCGGTGTCTACACAAATACCATATAGAAAATGATGAAACTTTTTCACCTCTACTTCTCTGCTTTTGAAAGTGTTCAGTATGACTGGCTATAACAAAACATGGTGAAGATAATCGCAACACAAAAAGCTGTGTCTGTGCCTGCTTCAGAGTTGAAGAACAACTGCAGGTACCACCCTTTGCCAGTGCTTCATTAAGCATGTGCAATCTGCTGTCCAAAATCCTGAACAAACTAAAAAAATCCTTCTAACTTCAAGAAGGATGGATTTCATCCATGATGTGACAACAGAGTATCTCTATCTACAGACAGATTAAACAGTATTTTCAGAGTGATTTATACTTGACTTCTTTACATATTTGCTAAGCTCTTCCAAAAGCTCTACCTCTTCCAATGCTCTACATGCAAGAACATAAGCAACGCATTCCTGAATCTTATAAATCTAGGAATTTATAAAAAAGGATCTTCAAGTTAGGCAGTGGAAGACATTCTTCCTTAAAATGGTACTTTCCAGGTTTCTTAACAAATGCAAAACCTGTGTTCTATTCACAAACAAAGAGGGAGACAAACTTACTAAGAACTGAAAAAACAAATCCAGGTAGGTACCCATAACCCTGGAGACTACAGTGTATTGGGGCATCCCATATTAAAAATGGGAACACTTTAGGATTACAGCTTTCAGAGCACTCAGTTTGCCTTTCTCCTCCATTTCACTGTGGTGCAGGACATGGAAGTGGCCCAAGCAGCCCAGATGGAACACCAAGAGAGGTGTTAAAGAGAACACCTTTCTTGCGGTTTCTTTTTATTACATTCCCAGTTTTGGAAACAAGATGCATTAAAATCTGTGCCAGGAAAAGGAGACTGAAAGATTCATCCTTCTTACATAAAGCTTTCTTATATGAAGTTTGAGGCGATACACAATCTGTAAGTATATTGCCAGGGTACGAACCCAGAAACCTTACTCACGAGAGCAATACAGTTAGCAGCTGCAAATATCAGCTTTTGTCTGTAAGATACACCGATTCACATAGGTACAGAAATCAACCGGCTCTTTGAAGAACCAGACCACACAACTCTCGTGTTTGTCCTACCCAACCAGCAAACACTGCTGAAGCATAAAAAGTGAGAGCTCTCCAGAAGCAGAGGACAGACATGTTGGCAGATCTGCAGGTACAATACTCAAGTACTTACAACATTATTTAATGCAAAATAAATAAAACACACTTCTCAGATGGCTGCAAATCATCATGAGCTCATTTTCTAGGAAGCATCATTTCCTCTGTCAAAGTAGCCACAGGCACAGGGTTTCCAAGCATGACATGCATGTCAGTATGTAAGGCAAACCGCTAAGCACATATATTGAAGGATACTGTGTTTAGCGTTTATCTAAAACACTAAAGAAGAGGAACACAGAATGGAGTTACTAGGTGGCAAACCCCATTACTTTCTCCCAGGTACACTGCATGCACGCCATAAAACGATGTGCTTGTCTGTGCAAAAGTAACTGAGGAGATAGCAAGGCATCGCAGCTTGTGAGGCCAGCTGTACTTACTCAAGGGTGTATGCAACTCAGCCACGTCTATGGAGGCACAATGATAAGCTGTTGACCTCTTCCTGCTTGTAAACCACTGCTTAAGCTTTCTCCCTGTGTACACATACACAAACATAGCTCTCAGCCATATTAAGATTCTGAAATTTAACTAGCAGAGTCAGAAATGTCAGCAACTCTCATACTTTAGATGCATACAAACCATAATACAGACTAGCACCTCAACATTTTAGAGGTGGTTATAAATACTCAGCGGTCTCATTGATTTTGAACTGAATCCGTGAGTGTTGACCACTTCTGAAATAAGGTGCCAGATCTATTCTGCTGAACGGATTCTCATGAAAACCTGATGAATGTAGCTGTCACTCTTGACCTTTATGTCTATGCTCAGATTCACGATCAGTGTTCTCTTATTTGAAGTGCTTGTGCAATTTTTGCTTTATTTCATAGCCTCTGTGACTTTAAGCTTTTTATACATGTCAGGGTAAAGTCAGCATTCTGATCAATAAGTATTAGATAAATATGACCGAAATCATCTTGAAGAAAAGTCATCAGGAATCTTATCCTTGACTGGGAGCTTACAAAATCTAGTCACTTGCTACTTGACTTCTGTATTAAAACCAAACACAGTTTTTCAAACACAAATTCTCTTCCATTTCTAGTGCATTTTATCACTATCACATCATATGAGGTTTACCACCAGTTCTACCTGAAACAATGTAAATCCTTCCAAAATTGTTTCCTGTTTGCCCTGAATAGATGAACTATGAAGCAAACCACCCGTAGACTACACCTATTCCACACACCTGACAATACACAGGACAAGACCTACCTTCTCCCCCATCGTCCCTCTCCCCAACCCCAATCTCATTCATTTCACCACATCTTATAAATACACTTGAAAGTAATCCCTATTTTTCCAATTACAACTTAACTCAGCAAAGCTACTAATACGTGTATCTGCACATAACTGATAATTATATATTTAATTAAAGCTTATTACAAACCTCCCTGAGTCAGTGAACCTACCCATGTCCCAAACTTGGCACATTTAGGTACCCTGTTGAAGCATGGAGGGGGTTGCTACATTTCTCCAGTGTGGGCTGACACCTGCACTGTGAAGTCTCCTGTAGTCTTCATGACTACTTCATGTAGCCCATGTAGTAGCGCCTTCTCATCCAGGGTCACAACTCCTGACTTAGAAATGATTCATGCATCCAGTGCAGCAGCACTGCCGATAACAGCCCACAAAATGCACTGATGTGTTGTTTGGATCAAAATACCGTGCTGGAAACACACATGTGTTCGTGCATGTTGGGCTGGATGGGCTTCGCCCTTCCAGTGATACAGCCCTCATGTAGTCTGCCAACCCCAACTGCAAAGCCTTGGTGTCCCGCTTAGCTCCTCGCTGGAATTCTAGTTTCTCTGGCTCACCAGCCCCTCTGGGACCCTGAAGGTCCTCCTGCTCTGTGGTCCAGCAGCCAGACCCTGGCTTGCACTTGCCCACACACCCTCCAACAGCCTCTTTGTCTGTCACTCAAAGCATCCAGCGGCTCCCTAATTCTTCTTGCTTAGGGTATAGGGGCAATTAAGGAGGAAAGCAAGTAATGGGGCTTGAGGAGCACCACCCAGTGCAAAATCTGCTCTGATGCCAGCTTATCAAAGCTCAGGCCCCTCTCTTATCTCTCCATTCTCCTACTGTGAAGGTGGTTGTCCTCAAGCAAAGTAATTTTTCGGTTAACCTTAAGAGCATGGTATTTTCAGTTTTGTCTTTCTTCCCTTCTGCACCAGACTACCACAAAGAGGCATGGTGCACATACAGGTAGGAGAAAATGGAAAAGCAGGAGTCCTGAAGCGCAGAAGCCACATGGAAGAATTTATTCAAGCAGGCATCAACACACAGCACTGAGTGCAATCCCCATAAGGAACTGCTTATCTCCACATTTGGCTTAACTCTCACCTTCCCTCCTCTTTCCCCAGATCCTATTCTTTCAGGGGGTTCAGACCTCCTCCCAAGGTGAAGTCTGTAGCAACCAAGTTGGAAATGTCAGGAGTTTTATAGTATCCTAGTTAATCCCTATTCTTCCTAGCTCCTCGCTGGGTGCAAATGCTTTCAGCCTGCTCAGCATACACAAATGCCATGTTGACCACTGTGTTATCCCAGTGTTCAGCAGAAGGAAAGAAAACTTCTTGTTCCCAGGCAGCTGGCAAGGGAAAAAAAACACAAAACCAAAGCAAAACAGAAGCACAACCTGTGGGTTTTGTATGCACAACTTGTGTATCAAAATTACCTCGTTGTTGGGCAAACTACACTTCAACCCACAAACAGGAGACCACCATAAATAATTAGCCCCTCAACAGCACAGCTCACGCTCATTCCGGCTCTTTGCTTTTTTGCACAGCACCTGCTGAACTCCAGGAAAACGGAGCAGGAATTTGAGATATGGAGCAGATTCCCACAATCATCTGCTTGGTACTGCTCTGCAGGAACTCAAACCCCCGTTTCCACACTAGGAAAGATTCAAAAGAGTTAGGAGAGCTATCATTTTGTGTCTGTTTTAACTGGCTAGACTTCCACCCACAAACAGGCACAGTTTGTGCGTTACGCTAGTAATGAATACTCTAAAATTCTTATTCCTGCTGAAGTCAAGCCTGAAGAAAAGGTTAAGACTTCATGATCTGCCCTAGTGCCAGGATGCAGAGCTTTCCAAAGAATCAGTTAGGACAGGTCAGCATCACAGTATTAAAAATGACTTATGAGATAATATATTTAAAATTATAAACATTCCACTATAAGAAAAAAAGGAATGGAAAAAGGAAAGAAAACAAAGAAAGCAAGCTTTTAGAAGTAAACAGGACATTTTTTTTTACTTAGAAGTGACTCTGATATCAAGGAGACTGAAGAAAAATCCCAACAAGACATTCCTAACAAGGCAAAAAATGTAAGCAAACCGCTGCAATTCTAGACCGGGGGAATACATTCCTGGATCCTAAAATGAGAGACCTGAAGGACAAATGCCAAGAAAAATGAAACAGGAGCCTGCACCTTTAAACACAACCACGCTACGGTGGCGGTGTGTTTGTTTAACACACAGACAGAAGACTTCAGTCTTTGCCAATATTTTTCTCAGTTGCTGACTTCCACTGCATAAACACCAGAATTTCTCAAAAACTGGTACAACACCAACAGTCTTGTCCAGTCTCCCCTGGGGTTTCCTCTCTACTAAATAGCAATGAAGAACTTTATTGCTGAGTCGTTCAGTTTCTATTCCTCCCTTTTTTAGGCACAAGCTAATTGCCCACTAAGACTATGAAAATAAAAGAAATGAGATCCATTCGAACCCATCAGTATATCTGAATCCCATCATGTGAGTTGCCAATTGGTTTTCCAGTCCTCACGCTCAATATCTGCTGTTAATTTGCTTGCTATTTCAAGAACTTGAAGACTGTCAGCAAAATCCATGATGCATTACAAAACTTATAATTGAAAAGAAAAAAACCAGCATCTGACGCTTTTCTGACAGGATAAACACAAAGTCTGAAAACATTGATCAAAACAAGGGAGAGGTACTAACTTAGAGCTACTCATATTAAAATAGATTGCAAATGAAACAGGGGGAAAAAACATTTACAGAAATAATTCCAAACTGAGTCAGAACCATTTGATGAAACCGCCAAAATTTACACGGGGCTAAAAAGAAAAGAAAAGAAAAAAAAATTGCACAAAACGTTATTTTTAAAGGAGATGGTTGAACCTGTCTGTACTTTCTTAAGGCTGCATTATCCATGCCAATTAAAATTTTGCTTCTGAAAAAGAGTTAAGGCACTTCCTCTAGAGTTACTAAAAAAAGCAAATGAAAGCTTTGGCTTCGCAGAGGTGAGCGATAGCGAGCCGTTTGTTCTTGACCTCTGGATCACCGTACAGATCAAATTCTTGGACATAGGAAAAACCCACTAGTATTCATTAAAAGCATCTGGGAGGCCAGCTTTGTGCTTCTGTTCTTGAGACCTGAACAAGCTACAACTTGACAAACGTGCAGGATATTGCTGAACAATGCTGCTGTTCCTGTCAGAAGGGAAGAGCTTTATTCCCAGCTTCATTCAGGATGAATTGATTATCATCACAATGATGTAAATAGCAGATTTCAATCACTATTTAAATAATCAATTTTAATCTTTTACGTTTGTGCTTTTCCGTTATTTCCATAAAATTGATTCCATTAACCATTCAAACGCATTGCTTTATATTGAATTAGCTTTTCTATTAAACATCTTCGTCCCTCAAAAAAATTCGTCTACCTATAGTTATCTAAACACATATATATGCTGAAAGTCTTGGATCTTTTAATTCTGTTAGATATGGCTGGATCATGTCCATATATTTTAACAGCAAAAAATAATGTAAATTATTGTTTATTAGATTTTATATTTATGGGTTGTGACATTTTTTGTGGATTTTTTTCCAGAGAACAGAATTTAAAATCCATGAATAAGTCTGTTGCCTCATTATTCATGAAATTAACTACCATACATTTCTATGCACACAAGTTTAGCAGAATATTTTTTCCATTTCAACTACACCCATCTTTCAAACAAACCAAAAAAGCTACCTGTAGAGCTGAAGAGCAGAACAAAAAAACCCAGATAAAAATATTCTCCCTGAACAATTATTTCTGTCAAAATGTGGTTTAAACAAATTCTGGCTCCGGTTAACTGCAATTCTCTGGTGGTTTGAATGCTTTTAAAGCTTCATTAAAAAACAGACACTGCTAGAATATTTGTATTCAAACATCTATAGCATACTACAGTAAACTCAGTCCTTAGCATGGATGAACAATCTCAAATATAATTTTTAAAACCCTCATATTTTACAATAACATTTGAATTTAAATAAAACATACATATTCAGCACCTGAAGCTGCAGTAAAAACAGACTGTCTCTCCTTACCCTTCTACAGATACATCAGTATGAGTTATGCTTACATATACGTCACAAAGGGAACTTCAAGATTAAAAAATTCCTGTATCGATTACTGCCTGTGCTTTTTGTCCTGTTCAATAAGTATCCTCAATCTCAAATTTCCAAAGGAGAAAATGTTTCCCTTAGAATCTTTAAGAGTTTTGACTGCACAAAGTATAAACTATCGATCATTATCCCACCAAACAAGCCAGGTTCATAGGATAAAATCAGAAGGAAGAGAAAGGAGGGAAATGTTTTTGTGGATTGTTATCTATAAACCAAATGGAAAGTCTTCAGCCATTTTGCTCCTTCAAGGTACATCAACAAATCTCCTATTTAAGGTGTGAAAATGTCAAGTTACATTTTCCTCCTCTGAAAATGAGCAGAGCTCCAAATGTGATTCATGTCCCACCCTTGCTCTTTTCTCTTTTAGGGGCTGATACTTTTGTTTTCTACTCCCCTCCAGCTAATGCCATTTAATACTCTCAGAACCATCAGGCTAAATTCAAATTTTCTGCTCCTTAGAGGCTGTTGATATGCACCACCGCACATTCCAATTGCAAATACACATGAATGCTCCTGTGTATTGTAAGTTATTTTCTACATACAAATTCTACTAAATTGTAAGTTAGGAGGCACTACTTGAATTCTCTTAGGTCTTTAGAAAGCTTTCAGATGTACCATGAGTAATAACATGTAATGAATATGGACTGATATTTCTTTTCTGTAGTTACACTGAGTTGCAATTTACATTTTCTAAATAGATGACTTATAGCCAGTTTTCCCAGTATCCTGGCAATTACTTCTTAGAAACCCCTGACAGGCTGAAACCTCCAGAATCACAGCTGTTATTCTTGGTTTGATCCCTCTTTTTAAATTAAAACCAGTAGCTTTATCGGCAAATGAGATTTTTTTCCCTCTGGAAATACTTACAAAAATGCACATAAATTGAACATGCCAACTTATCTCATTTTCGGGTTGGAGCATCTTCTGGGTTAATGACCAGTGTTCCACTACTGTGACAGAACTAATTGGAGTAAGGAGGCCATAAATACATACAAAACCCCCACAAATTCCCTTCCTTTGGGGTAATCTGAAGATTTATAGTAACAGAGTGAGATGTGATTGGAGGAGAAGGAGAAAAAATTTAAGAAGTGCTAACGGTCTTGTCTGATCATTCTGTCTCAGTTTCCAGGCACAGAACAGATTTGGAACAGATTTTTCTAGTATCTGATGTGACTTTTCCTTCCTCTCAAAGGCCAACTAAAATGCAGGAAGCTAGCTGAATTTTCACATTTTCCAGGAACAGTCATTATTTTAAAAAAAAAAAAAAAAAAGAGCGAGGGGGGGGGGGGGGGGGGGGCGAAGAAAAGGCGACACTGCATCTCTATGCTCCGAACACAAACTAGCTGATCTAAAAAGCTCTACTCAAAATGATAGCTTCATACATATGCCGTTCACTTGTTATGGTTAAAACACCTCAGTTCCTTGATGCAGCATCCCTTAATATTTCAAAACAAACGTCCTAAATCCGTATGTATACCTGCAAAATTAAAGAACTTCCAAATGCAGCTGGAGACAAGAGGGTAACAGATTGCCATTATGGATTCGGGAAGTGAAAAAGGGGTAAAGATCAGTACATTTTGCCAGTACATATAAATGCAAATGCAAAGGCATATCACACAGTTCTCCATTTCAGAACACTAAGCTTGCTCTTGCCCAGACTTGGATTCTATGTTCTCCAGATCTCTCCAGCAGCTCCGTAGTAAGCAGAGTTCACGTAAATCTGCCCCAAATAAATTTGAAAAGATGCCTACACTTCATTATCACGGGATGCCTGCAGAATACAAGCCCTCTCAGTCCAAGGCATACATACGAAAGAAGGCGAACACAACCTCAATCTTAGCAGCCAACCTTCCAGCCCACATGACTGCTCGCCTTACAGCAAGTCTCAAATCCACCTCATGCTACCCAAGGCCTTAGGTGCCCTGTCTTCTTTTTGTGTGTTATAAGCTATTACTAAAAAAGTTACTTTGAAATGTCTGTAAGAGGTGACTCCTAAGCTGAATTAAGATCACCTTTCTCAATTAGCTGATGCTGCAGGATTTAGAGTATTTAATTATTTTTTTTTAGCTGAGCAATGTCAGGCTGATTTAAACAACAAGCTAAAGGCTGACTTAAATTAAAAAAAAATTAGTAGCTTAAGTGAAGAATGTGAGATACAGAGCTAGATTACAATTTTGTAGCCAGCACTAATGGACACAACATGACCAAAAGAAGCACTGTCAGAAGTGTCAACGTGTGTGGTGCTGCATGAATCACCAAGGCCTGCAGGCCAAGTGAAAAGTCAATAGAGATGAGATGAAGGGGAAAATTTCTAATATCTGTATAGGTTTGCCCAATTCTTTGGTTCAACCCTTGCCACTCCCCCTTCCTCTCCTACTTTCACCTTTAAAGCAAGCCTGGCACCAAAAATCTAAGTTATAAGATTATAACAAACCCTTCTTACAGGTGGACATAAATTAGCATTTAAGTACGTCAGCTGACGACTAAGAACACCAAGTAGCATAACGATTATCACCATCACTGAAGTTGAGGTTTCTGGTACAGCCTGAAAGGACCATGGCTGTTGTTAGCATGAGAATTTAAAACAAGTGCTGCTCAAGTCTCCACACAGAGAGGTATCAGGCGTCACAAACAACGTGTAGAAAAAACAAGGAAGTCTCTCCTTACTGCAAAACTGGACAGAAATGTTTCCTGCATATGCTTGGCACAGGGGTGGAATGCGATCAAAACTGGCTTGCAATTTCATTGTCACAACTTTAAAAGCAAAAAAAGCCTAGAACTGATCAGAAATAATGCTTAAAGCACCTGCTGCCTTGTACCTTGTGCTGTGTGCGTATTAAATGCTACCACACTAATCTATTAGCACAGCAGACACATGTACCCAAGCAGCACACAGTGTACCGAAGCTTCTCTAATACATACCAAGATGACACTGCAGTTAATCCACAAGCACAGAGTGGATATTGAACTTGCAATTTTTTAAGTGCATTCAGCAGGCAGAATAGAAATAATTACAATTCCTTTTGTCTTATTTCCCACACGTGGCTAAAAATAGCCTATTTATACACACA
Source organism: Falco biarmicus (assembly GCF_023638135.1). Classification (NCBI taxonomy): domain Eukaryota; kingdom Metazoa; phylum Chordata; class Aves; order Falconiformes; family Falconidae; genus Falco; species Falco biarmicus. The sequence goes on from NC_079297.1 coordinate 24,976,752, forward strand.
CACACAAAAACAAAGTGGCAATTGTTTCAAGGTGGTTTACAGTTAAGTTTGATACTGTTCTGCGGGGCAATACAACAAAGCAGCTTCATGCATTTTCAACAGGAATGATTCCTGCTGCAGTTCAAGTAATAAACAGCAAAGAAAGTTTAAATTGAGACTTACCATGGGGCACCGTATATTCGGAATCCTTTAACTGTTACCTCTGAATCTTGTAAGTAAATACTATTTGTCAGGAGTGACTGAACATTGTCAAAGTCCTCTGGTTTCAATTTGGACACAGAGGGAAAGCGGTAGTAATCTTGTTTAACAAGGTCTGCCATGAATTCCTTATCAAATGTCAGTTCATGATTCCCAGCAATCACTATTTTATATTCATATGGTAGGTTTCCTGAAATAACAAAAAAGAGGACTTAATTAGCACATTTTCCTCCCACACCAGCGTTGCCGGCACAATAAGTAGACAGCTAGCAGCAACAGAATGAAATACCCAAGATCTGTGTGCATCTCCATGTTGAGCAGAAGTTATTACTGCTGCTTCTCTTCCACTGAGTGAAATGATGTTGAAATGTAAAGTAACAGGACACAAAGCAATGTCACAACCAAAACTGTGTACTGCAGAGTTAAAGCGCACTGGTAGGCACCAAACGAGCTCCAAAGGTGGCATAAACCACCACTGCTCCCTTGCTTTCAGCTGATGACACACTGGTTTAAATTAGCCTAAGATGTGACACTGAGTCCTACCACTTGGAATCACAGCACCATTCAGGCTGGAAAAGACCTCTAAGATCATCAAGTCCAACCGTTAACCCAGCACTGCCAAGTCCACGACTAAACCATGTCCCCAAGCACCGCATCTACATGTTTTTTGAACACGTCTAGGGATGGTGATTCCACCATGTCCCTGGGCAGTCCATTCCAATGCTTGAGCATCCTTTCAGCGAGGAAATTTTTTCCTAATATCCAATCTATATCTTCCCTGGTGCAACTCTGCTTAATTGATGGGACTGGGTCAGAGTCAGCAGTCCTGAGTCCCAGCCCACAGGAGGGGGCTGCAGGGAGATGCCACAGGTGGCTGAGTGGGTGGGCAGAGCAGCGACCCTAGGATGCTTCAAGTCTGTTGTGAGGGTACTAGGCACCGGGTACTGAATTAGACAAGTGGCATTTATTTCAGATCTAACCTGCTCTCCAAAGCTTCAGTTCATTTGCAATGGACTTTCACTTTATTCTTACTATTTATATATACATACACACACACATATATATATATATATATGTGGTAGTAGCTCATTTCTGTAAGAAGTACAGGTGTAAAAGAAAGCACGAGATTCAGGCAAGTAAGATGTAAGGTAGGAAAAAGGAATTGTGGTTAATTCATTTACTGTGAGGGTCAGAGACAAATAATATGGACTTGATTACCCCATTTGGGGCAACTATTCCCACTGTTTGGAAGGAGGCATGGATCAGGCCCGTGGAGCCAGATTTCTGGAGTTCAGAGACAGATTTTCAAGAACTTAGTACCAACAATCAGTGCCAGATCTTCCAAATAAACACACTGGGTGTTGAGCTCTTAAAAATATGTGTCCCATAACACAGTGTCTTCACAGAAGTGAGGTTCTTTTACAAAATCTGTCCCACCGTGACTTGCCAAAAATCACACGTAAGTTTGCATCAAAGCTGACTTCTATTGCCTTCACCATAAGCCTGATTTCCTACTCTTATACCACATCATTCACTTTGGTATTTATTCCTAATAGTCATTTAGAATAGGTTGGGTTTGTGGGGGGGTTTGGGGTTTTTTTTGTGGGTTTAGTTGTGGGGTTTTTTTCCATAAAGGCAACAGAATGAATGTGGAAATCTATGGGTCCATCTCCCAGTTCTGGTCCTCCTGATATCTTTCCTGAGGAACACAGAATCAGGTGCTATATACTTCTCATGAATAAAGCTCTCCTGAACAGATGTGGCTTGGCTAGTTTAAAACCTCTTTCAGCTTTCAAAACTGTTTGGGTTTGTGGTTTATTTTTTTAAAGTCAGTTTCAAAGTGAAGCTAAAAATATTTACAAAAATAACTTTCCCCTAAATCAGCCTTATGAGGAACCAGTCAAAACCCTCTGCTTCTCAAAATTTACAGCACAGAACAGGAATTACACAAGACACCTATACAAACATCATCTTTGCAACATCAGTTAATTCTGGATAGAAAACCAAAAAGCCACAAATCTCTTGGAAGAAAAACCAAGCAAGTATCTTCATAGGCACCTCACATCTGAACAAAATGCAGATCATACATATTCATAACTCTGTGGTGCTGCATTAGATTAAAAGCTGCAGAAGATGCAATAAATGCTTCTCTACAGTTTATGCCTCACTCCTTTCCCTCTTCCCTCATCTCTGCTACATGCTGCTCTGCAATTCATTTTTATTTAAAAACTCAATGTGGCAGGTACCTACAATTCCTGCTCTCTGTGACCCCTGGGCACAAGGTAAAATTGCTATTTTCTCCTCTCTCAGGAAATGTAAAAGATACCACCGGCATGAAATTTGACACGCTTGTCATAACTATCAATCCCCCCAAAACAAGCTAGATGTGATAAGATTCTTGGAGAAGTAGGATGGAGAAGTTAAATTCAGGTTTCTGCCAAGTTATCAACATTTGCCAGTTTTAGCAGAGAAAACTTTTCATCTTATTGGATAAGTGTCCTCCCATTTATTTTGATAGACTTGAAAATCAGTGCATTTTGCTGACATTATGTCCAATTAAGTCTAGAATATTTTTGCTTGAAGTCAATGGTTTTTTATCTTGACACCTTGAAAAAGAGGGCTCACTTTGAAGACACACAGGATGTGAAAAGACAAACCCACGGTGGCAGCAGTGATTATTAAAACATAGAAATGTAAAACTTATATATGTTACAGAAGCACCTGACATCAGTAAGGAAAACCAAACAGTATTTACTGCAGTTGGTGACAAGACAGCTGTTGATGTTCTTAGGACTAAGGAGAGGCTGGTTGGTCAGTTAAGAGCCAGGAAGGCACCAGGGAGCCAGGGGGGCTCTGGGAGAGAAAAGCCTCCTCCCTGTGCCACTGGGGAGGCTCAGGATGTGGCCCCACCAGTGAAACTTAAGGACCAAGAAAGACCAGGACGGAGAAATAAGGCAAAAGAGGTATCAGAGAAGAAGCCCCATGTGGACCCAAGTCCACCAGCACCTACCCAGGAGCCCCAGCTGAGCGGCACCACGCACCCAGAACCTGCCAGCTGGTGCGCGGGCAGGGATGCTGTGGATGCACAGCTGCAGACCCGCGCCCCCCCGCCCAGCGACCACACGAGATGTGCTTCACTCTATTTCTGCACATACTTTTAACATTTACCACAGAATGAGTGCCAAGGTCTGACCTGGCTCCCCACCTAGCTCCCCGACCTCACAACCTCACATTTTGCTCTCATCTCCTTGGAGTTGGCGATGAGCAACACCACTCATCAAAATGCAAACGCATCAAAAGCCAGGCACAAGCAAAGGGGAGCAGCAGGAGGAAGTCTCATCCATTTCTTTCCTCTTCCCCCAGGAAAGACTATATAGCACTAATCACAGTAATAAATTACCTGCAATCAGATTAGCTATTTATTCATCGCATTCAGTTTTTCCCTTCCTGAAAGGCCCTGTGGCAGCACAAAACCTTCATTCTCTCTGAATTTTTTCTTCTTTCTGAATTCTTTCTGAAATACTTTGGCGTGTTTTCTTTCGGCAGTCCTGCCCTTTGTCTATAATCTGCTGACCTTCTGTGTTTAATATGGAAGGATAAACAGCCACACACAAAACTATCCTACTTCACAGTATTTTAGTTTCATCTTGACCAGATTATCTCTGCCTATCTATGTCCGCGCTGTCTGTACAGAGAGACGCTGCAGCACAATACACAGGTTGAAAGGCATTTCCTCATTTTCCTTCACTAAATTTTTATTAGCTACATTTGGTCTTTATTAGTCTAATTTCCTAACTACTAAATTTTCCATCGTGCATCAGTAATATTATTCATTCTAATTTATACTGTGAGTCTGGAAAACAGAAGAATCTCTTCCCAAGCAGGAAAAGAGTTTGATCTGTTTGTTGGGACGAACACTTCAGAAATCCCAATTGTCAACTCCCAAGGCAATAACTGAGTTTATATTAAAAATACTTAACTGTTTAACAGGCGAGATCAATATGCTAAGATTAAAGCTACTAAAAAATATGAGGGCACCAAGCCTGTTAGGTAGAGTCACTTATACTGAAGTATTTTAAATACTGTGAATTTATGTGTATATACACACACAGGGTGCATGTGTGTGTGCGCACATACCTTCAAAATATATTTATTTTGGCTAAGATGTTTTTCAACACACGCCCTCAACAGTAGAAGCAAGGGCACAATGTAATAATTGATCATGAAAATATTGCAATTAGACAATTTGTTCTCCTCTGGAAGACAAAAGGTCAGTGTAACTCTTACTCAAATAAAAGCAAAGATAGCTAACTGTGAGTACCTCGTAAAAATCTAATTTTTTACAGCAAATACATTAATCTGGGAGTCTCAGAAGGTTTCTGTGACTTCTCATTTTAACAAGTCAACCCTCAAGCTACAGTCCCACCCACCTTCGTCTCCCAAGCGTTCATCCTCACTCCTGTGCCACCACACCTCTGCTACCACAAGGACTCAGTGGCTGCAGAGCACAGTGGATCAGGAAACTGATCCAGCTGAAAACTGATGTAGCAAAAAAAGAATGCAGCCCCGTGAACACTGGTAAGGCAGGACTTTTGCTGGCTGCAACCCCATACATCACTTTACAGTGTTAGCAGACCAACAGACTGACTTTAAATACACCTATTACACGGGACAAGGGGGAAGCTGGGGAGACAGCAGGGGATGGAGGGCATTGGGGTTTTTTAAGCTATGTAATCAGGTGTTCCACTGGGTTTTTTTTAAGTTCACCTCAAGTAGGTGATCCTAGGAGTCCATAATCTATTGAACAACTGATCCATTTTAATGCCATGCTTCGTATGAGTACAATTCAGTCACACAACCCAAGTTCTGTAGAGCTGCCAGACTTGAAAAGGAGTCTGACTGGCAATGAATGTTAACTGCCGAGTCCCTACAAAAATAGAAAATTACACAGGGTTTTTTTTGACTGCTCTTACCTACAAAACCCACAGGGAAGTAGGGAAATAAGCAATAATGTGATACTAGTTGACTATAAAGTGGTAGAAACCTGTATTTACACACCAATGCTATGCAAGTGCTTTTGATGTGAAGCTCTGAATATGCATATGCATGCATTAACTATTCAAACCACACAACACTTCCATGAAATGCGAAGTTTTTTCATGCCCATTTCATAGCCCCACAGACCCTTTGGCCATATGTTGAGAAACGGGCTGAGAAATCTTGAAGTACAAATCTTAGTCCCTTAAAAAAGAGAGAAATATGTACAAATGAATCGTCTTGAATTTACGGTATATCACACACGCTTCAGAAGTGCAAAACTGGTCACGGAGCATTCACCCATAGCCAACCACATACGCATCCAGAGATAAACTCTGAAGGAGCAGATTTTGTGTCTTTCCCATGGGCTTTCCATGCCCCCAGCAGCACAGGTTGCTATCAGATGTCTGACCACAGCTGCCCACCTGCCCACGGGCAGCAGGCAAGGGCAACCAGCACAACCTGCAACTGGTCCGCAGCGCTCTAACTCTTCACACAGGTTTCTCACGGAAAGCCCGCTGCATCTCAGGGCCACGGTTTCTCTCTTTTTCCAGCATTTACAGCTTAACACACACAGACCCCCTTCAGCTTTTTAAAACAAAGAACATCTCAAAGGCGCTCATTTCTTCTTTGGCAGAAACAAATGAGTCAGTACAACATAAGTACAGTTGCACAGGCTCCAGCTTTCCAATGATAAGCTGGACTTCTCTCATCAACAATCAACTTCAGGCACCAAGATTCAAAACTGGGTAGGAAAAACAGTTTTCTAGAATGAGACTGACCAACTGACTGTGAAACTATTCCTACTGTTTTAAACAAACAGCCTTTACAAGAAGTGCCCAACCGAATAGCTGAAACTGATGTCAGCCAACACACTGGCTGAAAATGTGACTCATTAATTTCTATGTATTTTACCCCTCTGCATCTGTAGAAATCTACAGAATGAAATAATCAAAAACAAAAAAGCAGGCAAATAAAAGACAGAACATGCACAAAACCAAAACATGCTTCTCAAGAAGTACAAAGAACTGAAATACAAGATCTCTCAAAATCTTCTTGATGAAAACTATACAACCAGCTTTTTAAACTATCATCAGTTCAGATGCCTTTTTTTTTTTCCCCCCCTCCCTCTGCAAAAGAATAAAGAAGATTTTGGAAAGGAAAAAATAAAGGCAAAACACACATGGGCAACAGCAAGACGAGCAGATGAATGGAAGTTTAACTGTTTTGCCTTTATGCAAAGAAAACATCAGACCACAGCACAGGGAGAAGCAAAGGCTGAGATCCTTGAATTCCTGTGATAAATCTAATGCTTGTACATTAAAGCTCCCCTTTGTTGAAAACGCTGTTAGACACAACAAAACAGAAATGTTAGGTAAGTGCAAGCTCTGCCTCTGACCTTTCACTCTGTAACCGTCAGGCTTCATTAATTTTCACAAGGCCTGACAGCTCTAGCGTTAATACTCACACTTGAGGATCGAGCCACACAGCAGGTTCAGACTGCTACCTTCTCCTCTGAAACTCATGCATTACGATTTCTTCCATGCTGGCAATGGAAAACCAAGTCTAAGAAACATTAAACACAAAAAACTACGTTACAATAATGCCAAGGTCGAGCCATAAACCCATGAAAGCAAGGAAGTACCGAGTGACTCTTGCCTCAGTACCTATAACTCAGCAATGCAGCACCAAGGTACTGCAGCAAACACAGTCCCAGTGACCGCAGATACGGTGCCGCGGGACCTGTACGGGCATTCAGGAGAAGTCTGACACTGCAGAGTCAGTGGTACCTAATACCAAGCGCTTCCACTCCTTCTCTCTCCCATAGGTAAACAGCAAATTTTGCACAACGTCACCAAGAGCAGCAGGAACCCCGCACTGCAGGACCGCGTCAGCGAGGGGTCTGATCACGTGATGCTCTGACATCTGTAACAATTCCTTGCTTTTATGTATTTATGTCTCAACCATAACATTATTCTAATGTAACTGTTTGTGATTAATATCCTTCTCCTCCCTGTTAGAAGGAAAAACGTGGCACAACAACAATCTTTTGTTTCACTTCAGTGTTCCACACCTTCCTTAGTGTTACCCTGAACATAACTTGTGTTGGGTTTTGATCTCAAGAGTTGTTTTGAATTTCACTGGGCTACTGTTATTAAAACATTCTTTGAAACATGGAAAGTTTTATCAATCAATACATGGCATTTGTTTTGAAACAGACCGAATCTGAAGTTTTTGTTTAGCCTAACCTCAAAAACAAAAATCCTCCACATTTTGCCGCTCACAGCACTTGCCAAAGTGAGGTGTAAAAAGTCCCCCAAATTGACTTTAAAATTATGAAATCTGACACAGAAGCAGCACAGATTGCTTCCTAGTTCCTGGAAAAGCAGGCTTGTAATTATGTAACCTAAAAAATGGAGCTTTCAAGAGGAAAAAAAAAAAAGAAAAAAAACCCCACCTAACTTAACATCAAAAAAGCTGACCACTATGAAGTTTCCCTTTAAATTTAGCAAATTCTGAAAACAACACCCTCCCTGGAAATGGCAATAGCCTTCCTCTTCCCTTTCACTTTTAAAAATGCTTCTTGCACAAATGGTAGTTCCTGCTACTCCTCGCTTTCCCACAGCAAAGCAATACATAAAGCACTACCACGGCTGCACTGGTGCTATGGGCGCACATCCAAAGAGATCCTGTAAGTGAAACGGCACTCACCCGGGCAAATCTGCAAGGTTTTCAGGCAAGAACATCTTTTGCCTGGCAGAGCTGAATGAAGGGTGTTCCCCTAAACAGAATTACCCCATGTTTACACTTATTATAATGAGATTTGCACCTAACCCCCTGTAGTTTAAGGACTACAGTGCACGTATACTCCCCTGGAGAAATACGTTATACCTTGTCCAACAGGATTTTACATTTTCTCTTGCAATCAAGATCTTAATGTAGCAGGGCTGACAAGTTTTAAACCAGTTTCAGCTCGGTGTGGTTTTGAATGGCTCAGATCTTGAACTCTGAATACCAAGGCTGAGAACAGGTACATAAAACTCTGCCTTCACAGTGCCAGTGGGGCTAAGCAAAAATGTTCTCCTTGAACTTGATTAAGACTAAATTGAAAAGAACAGTTTTGGTTACTATTACATTAGGCTAAAATACAGAAATGAACCCTAATACTATCCAAATCTAATAAGAAAAAGCCATCTCTATTTCAAAATTTTCAAAGCTTTCTCTATAAATGCATCACAGATCAATTTACATGGTACTTTTGCCAATAAGCAAAACGAGATCACAGGTTCCAATTGGCTTAACTCATATTGGAAAGTGCAAAAGCAAATGCTAGAAAATGCAATTACTGCAAACAAACTCCATTTTCTCCACTCAGGAGGGAATTTCAGGGAACATTTTATTGCCCTCAAATAATATTTCTAAAGGCATCAATACACAATTCTATTTTCTTTTCGGAGTCCCCCCACACTATATAACCTAATCCTCTATAAAGAAACTCACCAGATTTTGAAATAATATATTGGTTGTTGATATTACCTTGTGCACGCACATATTGTATCAATTTAAATGATTTTTCTCCATGAATCTTAAGAATATAAAACCCAACAGTCACTGTCTGACACAAACAGATCTGGACCTACTTCCCGTAACATACCCTTTGTCTCTGTAATTTACATTTCCAATTGAGTCTTTTTTTCCTAAAATAAATGATTAAAAGCCATCAAAAAGGAGGTCATCTTGAGAAACAATTATACAGAAAGTAATTAAGCTAATCACAATTATCACAGACAATGTCTTGGTATTTTCACGTACATGTATATTTTCACGTTGCAAAAGACCAGGGACAAGATCTTCCAGACAAAGCAAAATATTTAGTTAAAAGAGAAACAAGTCTGGATATAAATTTCTCACTACTTACTGAAAGAAAACTTAAGGAAGGAAATAAGAATTATGAATGCAGGACCCAGATTTAGATTCTGCCCCAAATTTTTCTGCCTTATTGACAGGGACCACCTTTATGTATGCAGTTGAACCTCCTTTTCTGTGCACAGGGTTGAAATGCACACCCCTATCAGGACACTTCCAACATCTACTACCGATTTTAATATTAAAAAATCAAGGGAAACACATATAATCACCAGAAACATCCTGAATCCATCCTACTTTGAACTTGTCCCCATAATACGTTTTCTGATTTTTAAATTAAAGTCTTTGAGACTTACAAATGCACACAGCAGCAGGCACATACCTCCCTCTGCCTCACAGCCTGGTAAAGCCTAGTGAGTATTTCTAAAAAAACCCCTCCAAATGCATCCTTTTTTTCTGCATCCTAGGAAGGTGGTCAGAGCATCTTATGAGACCAAAAAATCTCAAATACATAAACCAAGAAACTGCTGGTAACTATTTTAATTTTCTTTCTATAATACAGTAGATTTTACGTAACTTCTCAATTTTTATGCATGGAGATGAAATCCTTCATTTCAAAACTATGATTTTTGAGCACACTGCTGCTAAACCACTAAACATACTGGGGCTCAGACTTACCTGACTACCAATACTAATGTAACATGGATAAATTCCCATAACAGTAAGGGAAAAAATAATAAGCAGGGGCAGCAAGAATAATCGCAAGGAAAATAAACTGAAAGGAAAATGAAGAAGTCAGATAAAATATTTTTATAGTATCCCAAAGGTTTTAAAACCGTGTACTGCTGCCTAAAAGCAGGACAACAGCTTTTTAATAACTCTGACAAATGTAACATTCTCCAATGTGCTAAAGTAATTAGCTGCTCTTGAAATTTCACCCTGTGATCATGTTTGGTGCTTCCACTTGTAAACATTTAAGTATGAGAGGCAAGTCTGATGTTCAAAGGTGGTTTTAAACATATCTTTGGATGGCAATGCTGGTGTTTCTTGGGAATTGCTTCTTCCTTTTCCAAGCTGGAAGAAGAGAAATCCAAAACCTGAACTAAACTCCCCTTCTAGAAGCAGCCCAACATCCATCTGAAAGCACTGTGTACTCTATCTCAGAGCTACCCCCACAGTCTTTGCATGAAATTTTTACAGAGAATAAAAAAATAAAGTACACAGAGAATGCAAACAGAAATTACAGTGAACTAAAAATATTCAGGCAGGCTTTTATGAACCTCCAGTATTATTTTTCTAATGCCACATTTGAATTTATTATTCTAAATAAACCTAAACATTCCATTATAGTCTTTCAAGATGAACTTGGATACCAGGAATCTCCTGAGCCCTGTAAGGAAATTCCTTTTAATAACCCAGCCCACAGAGGTTTCTTAGCTACTAAAGGAGACAACCAAATCGCCCCAGCTGTATCATGTTATTACAAGGAACTGAATTCCTCTTATGCAGCGTTGGGTTTTTTTTTTCCTAGCCATTTAGAATTGCCTGAGCAGAATGACACATAGCCTCAAATACCTTCCTTATAAATTTAAGCACATATAGCAACCCCAACCACTAAAAAAAAACCAGCAGAAGGAAACTTTCAGCCTGATAAAGGTCTAGAGGGATAATGATGGAAAGTGGTGCCAGCGATTTCTGAGTTCCAAGTCTCACTCCTGCTACTATTTGTTGCCACCTCCCCTCTTCTCCTGGCTTTGCAGAATTTCAATTGCCAAATTATGTTACAGCATCGGGACCTCACAACAGACAGTTCAGACTGAAGTTTCTTTAAAAACCCAAGGCACCGCTCTTTGGATTCCAGTGGACAAACCTATGTGCTGAAATGCCTCCTAATTGTCCTTCCAAAGAACAGATCAATGAAAAATACCATGTGTAAGGTAGACTCCGTTCTGCAATATAGAGTTTGCGTGCTTTATTTGTGATGGAATTCAGGTGAAACTCTTACCTTTCCTATCCCTGTTACAAGTACATTGGCCCTCTGCTGCAGCTGTCTCTGCTTCTTAATAAGGATAATAGTAAGCACATAATGTACTAAGGTAGTGAAATGTTTTTGAATCAAGTTAAATGGATATGAAAGATTTATGGCACTTGTATCTGTGCACCTGATTTACAGTAGCGTTTTCACAAGGCGCTGCAAAATCTGTACGATGCAGAGTCTGTACTTTTTTTGCATACAGAAGTACACCAAGGATTTTGGTACATAAATAAGTATTTCTCTGTAATGTGAGACATTACCATCAAGTGTTAGGGCATGCAGCATTCCCTATTTTTTTACCTAGTGTGCTTTCTGCAGAGTAGGGTCTCTCTTGACATACCCATTTTAGCCATCATTTCTAGACTTTAAAAAAAAAAAAAAAAAAGGAATGAAAAAACTGCTGTAAAAGGGCATGATATGCAGGCCTCGAGCTTTGCTGAATAAAGCAACAACTCTAGTTAATCAGAGCTGGTCATTAAGACCAAGCACTAAGAGAACAGTTATTTCAGTCACTTACACCAAGGTAACAATTTATTTCTTATTTATCCTCCTTTCTGCTAAGGTTTTGCCCTTTCACCTCAGAGGCAAGCATCATTGTTTTTACAGCTGGCTTCATGGAAGCATTTGTTTATGAACGGCTATATTGCTTCCACTATAACTGTACACTCTCTAGTAACTCACCCAAACGCCAGGACCCACTTTAACACAGCTAGCCAGAGCTGTCGGTCACCAGGTCACCAGATCCATGGCTCTTCCTTCCCTGTCCCCAGGGGCAGTGCCACGACAGGGCAGCCCCTCGGCCATCCTGGCTCCACAATTCCCTCCCTGCCTGCCACACGCCAGCTAATGGCACACAACGAGAATTTACAACCAGGAGAGTGCAAATCGAGAATTTACAACCAGGAGAGTGCAAATGGCGAATGGCTTTCGCTCCAGAACTACTCTGGGAATTGCCTCGCCTGGGGTTTTATGAGGGGACGTTACTCCGGGGCCTTTACCCTCAGCACCAGAAGTATGGCTACAGCGACTTTGTTTTATTCCCAGCAACCACTGAAGCTTGAAGCAGGGACAGAGGACAGGAGAAGCAACAAACTACTTCCTCACAACACTCAGGAGACATCTCCTGCATAAAAAAAAGTGGGAAATTTCATGGTTGCCTTGCAGCTTCCCTGCTCACCCCTCAGCAGCGAAGGCAAATGCCAAATGCTGCTCAGGGAGCGGGGGGCTAGAGAGTAAGGCCTGGGGGAGGGCAGCTCAGGTAAAACTAAAGTACAGCTCATTTTTTATCATTTGCAGCTCTGTTTTAAACTAAAACCCTCCATGTCAGCCGATTACACTAAAAAATTTAATGGCAACATTCAGGGGAAAAGGAGCAATTGCACTCCCATACCCAGCCTGGCCTGTAATACTAAAGCTTCTGGTTCATTAGAAAAGATGTACATAATTCTGAGGTCTTTAAGGTTCACTTATCAACAGTTACAGGAAATTCAAAGCGCAGAGTGTTCCCGAGCTCTCATTTCTTAATTTTATTACTTTGGGAAGGAATGAAGCTCTGGGAAAAGCAGGTGAACCTCCACTATTTTATGTCCCTGCGCTCTCATTTGTCTCCCTTTTCTTTGTAGCCTCCGTCCCTCCCCCAGTTTGATGTTATTTTGTTCTCTTCTGTGTTGGCTTTGCATCTTCATGCTTTCCTCCCTACATTGCTATCCCCTGTTGTGCCGCTTTGTTCCTCCTCTGCTAAATGTACCATCAATAGCAAGCACGGGTTTGGTAGCCGTCCCCTCACAGCTGGCGTCCGGGATGAGAGGAGAGCAGCCCAGCTCAGTGAAGTGCGGTGCTGCAGTGACCTGAACCTCGCAGCCACCGCAAGTAATGAGGACCGCTGCTCCCAAAGCCGGGAAGGGCCACCATGTGCCAGCACCCAGTGCTGAGACCAGCCCAGTGCCATGGGACGTGGCAGCACAGTGGGTCCTCCAGCCCTGTGCTGGGCTTTACCCAGAGGTGCTGATGCCCGTGGATCTGGTAACCCACTTGATGGAGCAAGCACCGTTATTCACACTGTCCTGCGCAGGGTGACAAAGCAGGACAAAGAAAAACACAGATTCCTTTAGCTCTGGGAGAAGAGGTTTCTCTTCCTCCTCACCAGTGGTACCAAAGTGCCTACAAATGTAACACCCGTTCTCTGAAATCAATATACTCCCTAAAGATAGTCAATGAAGATTTCAAGCTCTTCTAACAGGCATGACGGGGGTGGATGTGAGAGGTGGAGTTACACAGGGTCTTTCTTTCACAGCCCTTTTGTGCCAAGACATTGTGTCCCGATACATAAAATGTATGCAGAATTTGCCCGAGCTCAAGTACTTGGCTTCAGCTCACTGCAACAACAGGGTTAATTAAGCTACGCAAGCTGCTTATAGCCAGCAAGAAGCAACAATCTTTTTTGTAAAAAAAAAAAAAAAAAAAAAAAAAAGGGCAGTAATTCTTGGAACATTTATTAACCCCCTAGTGCAGGCAATTACTGTAAGATAAAGGTCTGCCAGTCTTGCATTAACATAAATTGCTGCATGTTGCTATTCTACAGCATAGTAATGTCCACAACAGTGTGAATAAATGCTAACATTTGAGTTTTAAGCTTGATTCAACCCCCCCAATCTCAGAGTTTTAGCAGATTTTCACTCTCAGTGGCTGTTTGGCCGCAAAAAAATTACCATTTTACACAAGCCAAAAGAATGCAGGATGGCATTTCACACAGATACTGTTTTGTAGCTCGGTTCAAGGTAATCTCACACATTTCTGAACATGCAGAACTGAGAAGAGGAAGGGGGGTGGGAAGCACAAAACTCAAAGATCATTCCTGCTCTCCACAAGGTTCTGTAGTCACATACAACACAAAAAAACCCAGCACTGATTAAAAAAAAAAAAAGGCTTTGTAATAGACAGGACACTGCCAACCAGCTTTAAATTGAATTACACAGCCTGCTAATCTTTATGATGAAATAAAATTTCTTTGAACACTACACATTATACTAAAATCTGCAGTGCTTTCTTCCTCCAGCCCCAACCTCTCTGCTCAAAGCGACTCCTCTACCCCGAAACCATTGTTCTTTCTAAGCAGGAATGTGATGCTCTACTAACAGAAAGACTTCTTATTTTAATTAGATATTGCTAATATGGTGTGCGTGATGTGAAAATTTAGTAAAGAGATTTTTGCACTTTGTAGTTTTGATGCAACATTAAATTTGTATGTGGCAAAATAAATCAATGGTGTACAAAGAACACATACTTTGACTGCTTTCCATTAAAATCATTCTCGTATTATGACACATGGCTGCAGCCGCGATGCTGGAGGAAGAATCTGATGACAATGTCTATAAAACTTTCGATTTGGGTGGCATTACTTATTTCATGACTGGTCAATACAGCAACCGTAAATCTCTGTTCTGTTTTAAAGTGTATTTGCAGGAAAGGGGGAATTGAAAGGAAGAATAATTTTGGTTGTTTTATAAATTTGTATTGGTTATGGTTTATTATTTGAAACCTGATCATCTTCCTCTTTTAAGACAACAGCGGTCCAGGGAAGCAGATCCAAGAAATGACTGAGCAATTCTTGTGATTCAAAGTCCCATCCAGTAATTGTGCAATACTTTCCATGCTCACTAGCTCCTTTCTTTCACTGAAAATTACTAAATGAGTATGTTATAAAGAGACA